>NW_027507764.1:1824482-2021853 GCF_037356315.1 Lithobates pipiens
ATGACCTTTGTGAGCCCTGTAGTTCCACCACTGGCATCAGTAGTTTTTATTATTATTTTTTTTTTAATTTTTAGGTGCCCCATTGGGGGACTGTCCCTAGGCAGGATGGGGTCCTCGTCCCCAGAAGACATGAGGTCCTTTCCTCCAGGGCAGATGAAGTTACTTCCCCCAAGTGAGAAGGGGTCCCTGTCCCCAGGGGAGGTGGGGGTCCCTGTCCCCACATGAGAAAAAGTCCCTGTCCCCAGGGGGAGATGGAGGGGGTATGTAATGGTGTGTGGGGGGTGGGGTCCTCTCACTCACCATGACCAAGCTGTAGGCCGCGCACTCATCCATGTTGGCCTGGGCTCCATTCAGTGTGCTGGACGGGTGATCAGCATATCTACCAGAAAGACCTTTCATCATCTGTGTATGACGGGGGAGGAGGGGGGCTGGCAGACAAGCCTGCAGTGTCCTCTGGGGGCCGGTTCCCATAGGGCTGCACTGCATCTGTGTGCTTAAAGTTTCTTTACCTGGGAGAAGCAGTGCAGTGTGGGCCGGGCTCGGGAGGGGGCAGGGCTCTGGCTGGGGAGAACAGACATCGGACTGAGCGGCAATGCATGGAGCAGGAGAGGGGTACTCTGAGGAGCCGGCCGAGGACACAGGTCATGCGGGGAATGCACAACTAAAGAGCAGCCAGTGCGATAGTCGAGCATGGAGCTCTGCTAGTCACCCTCCACCACCGTGTGCATGGTGCACTGGTACCGCTAGCGGCCTATGCTGCTGCCGGCCATATGCAGAGGGGGCTGCATGGGCCCCCTGCATCACAGGGCCTGGTTGCGGTCGCGACTGCTGCACCCCCTATAGTTACGCCCCTGGGGTTACCGTTACCTTCCGTTCTCCTTGTGGCACATCTAGGGGGTGTCCCGTGGTAGATGGCCCAGTAACTTGAGACTGACAATAGATCCACTTGAATGGATTTTATTTGTGAAACTTAAACCATTGAACAGTCTTTAAACTTGGGATCAGAGGGTTGGGAAGGGAAGTTCAGGTCCTCTCAATGTCAAAGTCTATAAACATTAAAGCGGAGCTCCACCCTAAAGTGGACCTTCCGCTCATTGGATTCCCCCCCCCTTCCGGCGCCACAATTGGCACCTTTCAGGGGGGAGGGGGGGTGCAGGTAGCTGTACAGTACACCCACTTCCGGCGTAGATTCTGCAGAAGGTACGCCCCTTTCCGCAGAATCTACGCCCCTTTCCGAAAGTCCCCCGCTGCCTGCTGGGAAACACACAGATCCCAGAGGCAGCGGGGACCGTCCTTATTACGCAGCGCGACTCGCGCATGCGCAGTAGGGAACCGGGAAATGAAGCCGAAAGGCTCCACTTCCTGATTCCCATACTCAAGATGGCGGCGGCAGCACCCGAGAGACGATCGAGAGATCGGCTTCGGGTGCCGACATCGCGGGCGCGCTGGACAGGTAAGTGTCACTATTTTAAAAGTCAGCAGCTGCAGTATCCCGGCGGACTCCCGCTTTGAGGAACTTTCTTACTTTGGCTGCATCCAGAGAATAGCCATTCCCAGCTGGATGATCACTCAGGTTGGACAGTTCCTCTCTCACAAGGCCTAGCAGCCAACAAGGTGCTTAAATCAGGAACCAAGTCTTTGCCACGGACGTTGTTGTAGAACACGTAGGGAAACTAAGCTGTAGAACACTTACAGGGGCGGACTGACCATTGGGGCACTCGAGCACTGCGGGTTTGAGGACCCCCGACCATCACAATCATATAAGCTTGTTAGACATCAGATTCCAAAACCACAGCTAATAACATGGAGTTCTACCCGCTCCCCCCCCCTCGCCCCCACATGGCCATTAATAAGGGGTTGCCCCCAATGACCCTTATTAAAGAGTTACCCCTCACCCTCCATCGCCGCCATTGATATGAGATTGCCCCAAATTGGCCATTAATATGGAGATGGTCTTTCCTCTCATTGCTACTTGACCAACCCTTGACAGCTTCAGTGACCGGCTCTGGGACTCGTGATGTCACCGGTGGCATAATTTCCATTTTCTACTGCTGGCACTACCCCCGCCCAACCCTTCACATCTTGAGTAACCTGCTCTGGGACCCGTGATGTCACTGGTGGCATCATTTCTATGTTCTACTGCTGGCACCACCCCCGCCCAACCCTTCACATTTTGAGTAACCTGCTCTGGGACCCGTGATGTCACTGGTGGCATCATTTCGATGTTCTACTGCTGGCACCACCCCCACCCAACCCTTCACAGCTTGAACAGCCTGCTCTGGGACCCCGTGATGTCACTGGTGGCATCATTTCGATGTTCTACTGCTGGCACCACCCCCACCCAACCCTTCACAGCTTGAACAGCCTGCTCTGGGACCCCGTGATGTCACTGGTGGCATCATTTCCATTTTCTACTGCTGGCTCCACCCCCACCCAACCCTTCACAGCTTGAGTAGCCTGCTCTGGGAGCCCGCGATGTCACTGGTGGCATCATGTCCATTTTATACTGCTGACTCCACCCCCGCCCAACCCTTCACAGCTTGAGTAGCCTGCTCTGGGAGCCCGCGATGTCACTGGTGGCATCATGTCCATTTTCTATTGCTGATTTCACCCCGCCCAACCCTCCACATCTTGAGTAACCTTCTCTGGGACCCCGTGATGCCACTGGTGGCATAATTTCCATTTTCTACTGCTGGCACCACCCCCGCCCAACCCGTCACAGCTTAAGTGGCAGTGGTTTTGGGACCTGTGACATCATTGGCAACCTTCATTTCCATTCTACAATGCTAAAACCACCCCCTGCCCAGCTCTTCATAGCTTGAGTGATTGGCGATCGGTCCTGTGATGCCACTGCCAGAATTTCCAGTCTTTGTTGCGAACACCACCCCCGCCTAGCTCTTCTCAGCTGGAGGGACAGTGGCACTGGGACCTGTGACACCATTGTTTCCAGTCTCCTCTGCTGACACCACCCTTACTCAGCCCTTCATACCTTGAGGGCTAGTGGCTCTTGGACCCATGATTTCATTGGCATTATGGTTTCCTTTTTCCTCTGCTGACACCATACCCACCCAGCCTTTCATAGCTTGAGGGACAGTGATTCTGGGACCTGTGACATTATTGGCATTATGGTTTCCATTCTCCACTACTGACACCAGCCCTGCCCAGTGCTTCAGAGCTTGAGGACCAGCGGCTCTGGAGTCTGTGACACGATTGGCAGCATTATTTCCTTTCTCCTCTACTAGCACCACCCCCACCCAACCATTCGCAGCCTAAGGACAGAGGTTCTGGGTAATGTCCTTTTCAGCCCTGACAGCTAGATGAAGAAGAGGGAATCCAGCAGTCAGATGGCACGTTATAAAAAGGTCTGCAGCACACGTGTCGAAGTTCAAACACAAGGCTTGCAGGCTGATCCGGGGGGCCACCGGGCCATTTCATGGGGCCCTTAAACCTCTCCTGGAGCTGCTGCAGCTGTGGGGGACTCCTGACTTCTGATGGTGGAGGTGCTCTGGACATCTGATGTAAGGGGGGGGTGAGGTGCTCTGGACATCTGATGTAAGGGGGAGGTGAGGTGCTCTGGACATCTGATGTAAGGTGGAGATGAGGTGCTCTGGACATCTGATGTAAGGTGGAGGTGAGGTGCTCTGGACATCTGATGTAAGGTGGAGGTGAGGTGCTCTGGACATCTGATGTAAGGGGGTGGTGAGGTGCTCTGGACATCTGATGTAAGGTGGAGGTGAGGTGCTCTGGACATCTGATGTAAGGGGGTGGTGAGGTGCTCTGGACATCTGATGTAAGGAGGAGGTGAGGTGCTCTAGACATCTGATGTAAGGTGGAGGTGAGATGCTCTGGACATCTGATGTAAGGGGGAGGTGAGGTGCTCTGGACATCTGATGTAAGGGGGAGGTGAGGTGCTCTGGACATCTGATGTAAGGTGAAGGTGAGGTGCTCTGGACATCTGATGTAAGGTGGAGGTGAGGTGCTCTGGACATCTGATGTAAGGTGGAGGTGAGGTGCTCTGGACATCTGATGTAAGGTGGAGGTGAGGTGCTCTGGACATCTGATGTAAGGGGGAGGTGAGATGCTCTGGACATCTGATGTAAGGGGGAGGTGAGGTGCTCTGGACATCTGATGTAAGGTGGAGGTGAGGTGCTCTGGACATCTGATGTAAGGGGGGGGTGAGGTGCTCTGGACATCTGATGTAAGGTGGAGATGAGGTGCTCTGGACATCTGATGTAAGGTGGAGGTGAGGTGCTCTGGACATCTGATGTAAGGTGGAGGTGAGGTGCTCTGGACATCTGATGTAAGGGGGTGGTGAGGTGCTCTGGACATCTGATGTAAGGTGGAGGTGAGGTGCTCTGGACATCTGATGTAAGGGGGTGGTGAGGTGCTCTGGACATCTGATGTAAGGAGGAGGTGAGGTGCTCTAGACATCTGATGTAAGGTGGAGGTGAGATGCTCTGGACATCTGATGTAAGGGGGAGGTGAGGTGCTCTGGACATCTGATGTAAGGGGGAGGTGAGGTGCTCTGGACATCTGATGTAAGGTGAAGGTGAGGTGCTCTGGACATCTGATGTAAGGTGGAGGTGAGGTGCTCTGGACATCTGATGTAAGGTGGAGGTGAGGTGCTCTGGACATCTGATGTAAGGTGGAGGTGAGGTGCTCTGGACATCTGATGTAAGGGGGAGGTGAGATGCTCTGGACATCTGATGTAAGGGGGAGGTGAGGTGCTCTAGACATCTGATGTAAGGGGGTGGTGAGGTGCTCTGGACATCTGATGTAAGGAGGAGGTGAGGTGCTCTGGACATCTGATGTAAGGGGGAGGTGAGGTGCTCTGGACATCTGATGTAAGGTGGAGGTGAGGTGCTCTGGACATCTGATGTTAGGTGGAGGTGAGGTGCTCTGGACATCTGATGTAAGGGGGGGGTGAGGTGCTCTGAACATCTGATGTAAGGGGGAGGTGAGGTGCTCTGGACATCTGATGTAAGGGGGGGGGTGAGGTGCTCTGAACATCTGATGTAAGGGGGAGGTGAGGTGCTCTGGACATCTGATGTAAGGTGGAGGTGAGGTGCTCTGGACATCTGATGTAAGGGGGGGGGTGAGGTGCTCTGGACATCTGATGTAAGGTGGAGGTGAGGTGCTCTGGACATCTGATGTAAGGGGGAGGTGAGGTGCTCTGGACATCTGATGTAAGGGGGGGGGTGAGGTGCTCTGGACATCTGATGTAAGGTGGAGGTGAGGTGCTCTGGACATCTGATGTAAGGTGGAGGTGAGGTGCTCTGGACATCTGATGTAAGGGGGAGGTGAGGTGCTCTGGACATCTGATGTAAGGTGGAGGTGAGATGCTCTGGACATCTGATGTAAGGGGGAGGTGAGGTGCTCTTGACATCAGATGTAAGGTGGAGGTCAGGTGCTCTGGACATCTGATGTAAGGTGGAGGTCAGGTGCTCTGGACATCTGATGTAAAGTGAAGGTGAGGTGCTCTAGACATCTGATGTAAGGTAGAGCTGAGGTGCTCTAGACATCTGATGTAAGGGGGAGGTGAGGTGCACTGGACATCTGATGTAAGGTGGAGGTGAGGTGTTCTGGACATCTGATGTAAGGGGGAGGTGAGGTGCTCTAGACATCTGATGTAAGGTGGAGGTGAGATGCTCTGGACATCTGATGTAAGGGGGAGGTGAGGTGCTCTGGACATCTGATGTAAGGGGGAGGTGAGGTGCTCTGGACATCTGATGTAAGGTGGAGCTGAGGTGCTCTAGACATCTGATGTAAGGGGGAGGTGAGGTGCACTGGACATCTGATGTAAGGTGGAGGTGAGGTGCTCTGGACATCTGACGTAAGGGGGAGGTGAGGTGCTCTGGACATCTGATGTAAGGTGGAGCTGAGGTGCTCTAGACATCTGATGTAAGGGGGAGGTGAGGTGCACTGGACATCTGATGTAAGGTGGAGGTGAGGTGCTCTGGACATCTGACGTAAGGGGGAGGTGAGGTGCACTGGACATCTGATGTAAGGTGGAGGTGAGGTGCTCTGGACATCTGATGTAAGGGGGAGGTGAGGTGCACTGGACATCTGATGTAAGGTGGAGGTGAGATGCTCTGGACATCTGATGTAAGGGGGAGGTGAGGTGCTCTGGACATCTGATGTAAGGTGGAGGTGAGGTGCTCTGGACATCTAATGTAAGGTGGAGGTGAGATGCTCTGGACATCTGATGTAAGGGGGAGGTGAGGTGCTCTGGACATCTGATGTAAGGGGGAGGTGAGGTGCTCTGGACATCTAATGTAAGGTGGAGGTGAGGTGCTCTGGACATCTAATGTAAGGTGGAGGTGAGATGCTCTGGACATCTGATGTAAGGGGGAGGTGAGGTGCTCTGGACATCTGATATAAGGGGGAGGTGAGGTGCTCTGGACATCTGATGTAAGGGGGAGGTGAGGTGCTCTGGACATCTGATGTAAGGGGGAGGTGAGGTGCTCTGGACATCTGATGTAAGGGGGAGGTGAGGTGCTCTGGACATCTGATGTAAGGGGGAGGTGAGGTGCTCTAGACATCTGATGTAAGGGGGAGGTGAGGTGCTCTGGACATCTGATGTAAGGTGGAGGTGAGGTGCTCTGGACATCTAATGTAAGGTGGAGGTGAGGTGCTCTGGACATCTGATGTAAGGGGGAGGTGAGGTGCTCTGGACATCTGATGTAAGGTGAAGGTGAGGTGCTCTGGACATCTAATGTAAGGTGGAGGTGAGGTGCTCTGGACATCTGATGTAAGGGGGAGGTGAGGTGCACTGGACATCTGATGTAAGGTGGAGGTGAGGTGCTCTGGACATCTGATGTAAGGGGGAGGTGAGGTGCACTGGACATCTGATGTAAGGGGGGGTGAGGTGCTCTGGACATCTGATGTAAGGGGGAGGTGAGGTGCTCTAGACATCTGATGTAAGGTGGAGGTGAGGTGCTCTAGACATCTGATGTAAGGTGGAGGTGAGGTGCTCTGGACATCTGATGTAAGGGGGGGGGTGAGGTGCTCTGGACATCTGATGTAAGGGGGAGGTGAGGTGCTCTAGACATCTGATGTAAGGTGGAGGTGAGGTGCTCTAGACATCTGATGTGAGGTGGAGGTGAGGTGCTCTGGACATCTGATGTAAGGGGGAGGTGAGGTGCTCTGGACATCTGATGTAAGGGGGAGATGAGGTGCTCTGGACATCTGATGTAAGGGGGAGGTGAGGTGCTCTGGACATCTGATGTAAGGGGGAGGTGAGGTGCTCTGGACATCTGATGTAAGGGGGGGGTGAGGTGCTCTGGACATCTGATGTAAGGGGGAGGTGAGGTGTTCTGGACATCTGATGTAAGGTGGAGATGAGGTGCTCTGGACATCTGATGTAAGGGGGAGGTGAGGTGCTCTGGACATCTGATGTAAGGGGGAGGTGAGGTGCTCTGGACATCTGATGTAAGGGGGAGGTGAGGTGCTCTGGACATCTGATGTAAGGGGGAGGTGAGGTGCTCTGGACATGTGATGTAAGGTGGAGATGAGGTGCTCTGGACATCTGATGTAAGGGGGAGGTGAGGTGCTCTGGACATCTGATGTAAGGGGGAGGTGAGGTGCTCTGGACATGTGATGTAAGGTGGAGATGAGGTGCTCTGGACATCAGATGTAAGGGGGAGGTGAGGTGCTCTGGACATCTGATGTAAGGTGGAGATGAGGTGCTCTGGACATCTGATGTAAGGGGGAGGTGTGGTGCTCTGGATATCTGATGTAAGGGGGAGGTGAGGTGCTCTGGACATCTGATGTAAGGGGGAGGTGTGGTGCTCTGGATATCTGATGTAAGGGGGAGGTGAGGTGCTCTGGACATCTGATGTAAGGGGGAGGTGAGGTGCTCTGGACATCTGATGTAAGGGGGAGGTGAGGTGCTCTGGACATCTGATGTAAGGGGGAGGTGAGGTGCTCTGGACATCTGATGTAAGGGGGAGATGAGGTGCTCTGGACATCTGATGTAAGGTGGAGATGAGGTGCTCTGGACATCTGATGTAAGGGGGAGGTGTGGTGCTCTGGATATCTGATGTAAGGGGGAGGTGTGGTGCTCTGGACATCTGATGTAAGGGGGAGGTGTGGTGCTCTGGATATCTGATGTAAGGGGGAGGTGAGGTGCTCTGGACATCTGATGTAAGGGGGAGGTGAGGTGCTCTGGATATCTGATGTAAGGGGGAGGTGAGGTGCTCTGGATATCTGATGTAAGGGGGAGGTGAGGTGCTCTGGACATCTGATGTAAGGGGGAGGTGTGGTGCTCTGGATATCTGATGTAAGGGGGAGGTGAGGTGCTCTGGACATCTGATGTAAGGGGGAGGTGAGGTGCTCTGGACATCTGATGTAAGGGGGAGGTGAGGTGCTCTGGACATCTGATGTAAGGGGGAGGTGAGGTGCTCTGGACATCTGATGTAAGGGGGAGGTGAGGTGCTCTGGACATCTGATGTAAGGGGGAGGTGTGGTGCTCTGGATATCTGATGTAAGGGGGAGGTGTGGTGCTCTGGACATCTGATGTAAGGGGGAGGTGTGGTGCTCTGGATATCTGATGTAAGGGGGAGGTGTGGTGCTCTGGACATCTGATGTAAGGGGGAGGTGAGGTGCTCTGGATATCTGATGTAAGGGGGAGGTGAGGTGCTCTGGATATCTGATGTAAGGGGGAGGTGAGGTGCTCTGGACATCTGATGTAAGGGGGAGGTGAGGTGCTCTGGTTATCTGATGTAAGGGGGAGGTGAGGTGCTCTGGACATCTGATGTAAGGGGGAGGTGAGGTGCTCTGGACATCTGATGTAAGGGGGAGGTGAGGTGCTCTGGACATCTGATGTAAGGGGGAGGTGAGGTGCTCTGGACATCTGATGTAAGGGGGAGGTGAGGTGCTCTGGACATCTGATGTAAGGGGGAGATGAGGTGCTCTGGACATCTGATGTAAGGTGGAGATGAGGTGCTCTGGACATCTGATGTAAGGTGGAGGTGAGGTGCTCTGGACATCTGATGTAAGGGGGAGATGAGGTGCTCTGGACATCTGATGTAAGGTGGAGATGAGGTGCTCTGGACATCTGATGTAAGGGGGAGGTGAGGTGCTCTGGATATCTGATGTAAGGGGGAGGTGAGGTGCTCTGGACATCTGATGTAAGGGGGAGGTGAGGTGCTCTGGACATCTGATGTAAGGGGGAGGTGTGGTGCTCTGGATATCTGATGTAAGGTGGAGGTGAGGTGCTCTGGACATCTGATGTAAGGGGGAGGTGAGGTGCTCTGGATATCTGATGTAAGGGGGAGGTGAGGTGCTCTGGATATCTGATGTAAGGGGGAGGTGAGGTGCTCTGGACATCTGATGTAAGGGGGAGGTGAGGTGCTCTGGACATCTGATGTAAGGGGGAGGTGAGGTGCTCTGGACATCTGATGTAAGGGGGAGGTGAGGTGCTCTGGACATCTGATGTAAGGGGGAGGTGAGGTGCTCTAGACATCTGATGTAAGGGGGAGGTGAGGTGCTCTGGACATCTGATGTAAGGTGGAGGTGAGGTGCTCTGGACATCTAATGTAAGGTGGAGGTGAGGTGCTCTGGACATCTGATGTAAGGGGGAGGTGAGGTGCTCTGGACATCTGATGTAAGGTGAAGGTGAGGTGCTCTGGACATCTAATGTAAGGTGGAGGTGAGGTGCTCTGGACATCTGATGTAAGGGGGAGGTGAGGTGCACTGGACATCTGATGTAAGGTGGAGGTGAGGTGCTCTGGACATCTGATGTAAGGGGGAGGTGAGGTGCACTGGACATCTGATGTAAGGGGGGGGTGAGGTGCTCTGGACATCTGATGTAAGGGGGAGGTGAGGTGCTCTAGACATCTGATGTAAGGTGGAGGTGAGGTGCTCTAGACATCTGATGTAAGGTGGAGGTGAGGTGCTCTGGACATCTGATGTAAGGGGGGGGGTGAGGTGCTCTGGACATCTGATGTAAGGGGGAGGTGAGGTGCTCTAGACATCTGATGTAAGGTGGAGGTGAGGTGCTCTAGACATCTGATGTGAGGTGGAGGTGAGGTGCTCTGGACATCTGATGTAAGGGGGAGGTGAGGTGCTCTGGACATCTGATGTAAGGGGGAGATGAGGTGCTCTGGACATCTGATGTAAGGGGGAGGTGAGGTGCTCTGGACATCTGATGTAAGGGGGAGGTGAGGTGCTCTGGACATCTGATGTAAGGGGGGGGTGAGGTGCTCTGGACATCTGATGTAAGGGGGAGGTGAGGTGTTCTGGACATCTGATGTAAGGTGGAGATGAGGTGCTCTGGACATCTGATGTAAGGGGGAGGTGAGGTGCTCTGGACATCTGATGTAAGGGGGAGGTGAGGTGCTCTGGACATCTGATGTAAGGGGGAGGTGAGGTGCTCTGGACATCTGATGTAAGGGGGAGGTGAGGTGCTCTGGACATGTGATGTAAGGTGGAGATGAGGTGCTCTGGACATCTGATGTAAGGGGGAGGTGAGGTGCTCTGGACATCTGATGTAAGGGGGAGGTGAGGTGCTCTGGACATGTGATGTAAGGTGGAGATGAGGTGCTCTGGACATCTGATGTAAGGGGGAGGTGAGGTGCTCTGGACATCTGATGTAAGGGGGAGGTGAGGTGCTCTGGACATCTGATGTAAGGTGGAGATGAGGTGCTCTGGACATCTGATGTAAGGGGGAGGTGAGGTGCTCTGGACATCTGATGTAAGGGGGAGGTGAGATGCTCTGGACATCTGATGTAAGGTGGAGATGAGGTGCTCTGGACATCTGATGTAAGGGGGAGGTGTGGTGCTCTGGATATCTGATGTAAGGGGGAGGTGAGGTGCTCTGGACATCTGATGTAAGGGGGAGGTGTGGTGCTCTGGATATCTGATGTAAGGGGGAGGTGAGGTGCTCTGGACATCTGATGTAAGGGGGAGGTGAGGTGCTCTGGACATCTGATGTAAGGGGGAGGTGAGGTGCTCTGGACATCTGATGTAAGGGGGAGGTGAGGTGCTCTGGACATCTGATGTAAGGGGGAGATGAGGTGCTCTGGACATCTGATGTAAGGTGGAGATGAGGTGCTCTGGACATCTGATGTAAGGGGGAGGTGTGGTGCTCTGGATATCTGATGTAAGGGGGAGGTGTGGTGCTCTGGACATCTGATGTAAGGGGGAGGTGTGGTGCTCTGGATATCTGATGTAAGGGGGAGGTGAGGTGCTCTGGACATCTGATGTAAGGGGGAGGTGAGGTGCTCTGGATATCTGATGTAAGGGGGAGGTGAGGTGCTCTGGATATCTGATGTAAGGGGGAGGTGAGGTGCTCTGGACATCTGATGTAAGGGGGAGGTGTGGTGCTCTGGATATCTGATGTAAGGGGGAGGTGAGGTGCTCTGGACATCTGATGTAAGGGGGAGGTGAGGTGCTCTGGACATCTGATGTAAGGGGGAGGTGAGGTGCTCTGGACATCTGATGTAAGGGGGAGGTGAGGTGCTCTGGACATCTGATGTAAGGGGGAGGTGAGGTGCTCTGGACATCTGATGTAAGGGGGAGGTGTGGTGCTCTGGATATCTGATGTAAGGGGGAGGTGTGGTGCTCTGGACATCTGATGTAAGGGGGAGGTGTGGTGCTCTGGATATCTGATGTAAGGGGGAGGTGTGGTGCTCTGGACATCTGATGTAAGGGGGAGGTGAGGTGCTCTGGATATCTGATGTAAGGGGGAGGTGAGGTGCTCTGGATATCTGATGTAAGGGGGAGGTGAGGTGCTCTGGACATCTGATGTAAGGGGGAGGTGAGGTGCTCTGGTTATCTGATGTAAGGGGGAGGTGAGGTGCTCTGGACATCTGATGTAAGGGGGAGGTGAGGTGCTCTGGACATCTGATGTAAGGGGGAGGTGAGGTGCTCTGGACATCTGATGTAAGGGGGAGGTGAGGTGCTCTGGACATCTGATGTAAGGGGGAGGTGAGGTGCTCTGGACATCTGATGTAAGGGGGAGATGAGGTGCTCTGGACATCTGATGTAAGGTGGAGATGAGGTGCTCTGGACATCTGATGTAAGGTGGAGGTGAGGTGCTCTGGACATCTGATGTAAGGGGGAGATGAGGTGCTCTGGACATCTGATGTAAGGTGGAGATGAGGTGCTCTGGACATCTGATGTAAGGGGGAGGTGAGGTGCTCTGGATATCTGATGTAAGGGGGAGGTGAGGTGCTCTGGACATCTGATGTAAGGGGGAGGTGAGGTGCTCTGGACATCTGATGTAAGGGGGAGGTGTGGTGCTCTGGATATCTGATGTAAGGTGGAGGTGAGGTGCTCTGGACATCTGATGTAAGGGGGAGGTGAGGTGCTCTGGATATCTGATGTAAGGGGGAGGTGAGGTGCTCTGGATATCTGATGTAAGGGGGAGGTGAGGTGCTCTGGACATCTGATGTAAGGGGGAGGTGAGGTGCTCTGGACATCTGATGTAAGGGGGAGGTGAGGTGCTCTGGACATCTGATGTAAGGGGGAGGTGAGGTGCTCTGGACATCTGATGTAAGGGGGAGGTGAGGTGCTCTGGACATCTGATGTAAGGGGGAGGTGTGGTGCTCTGGACATCTGATGTAAGGGGGAGATGAGGTGCTCTGGACATCTGATGTAAGGGGGAGGTGAGGTGCTCTAGACATCTGATGTAAGGGGGAGGTGAGGTGCTCTGGACATCTGATGTAAGGGGGAGGTGAGGTGCTCTGGACATCTGATGTAAGGGGGAGGTGAGATGTTCTGGACATCTGATGTAAGGGGGAGGTGAGGTGCTCTGGACATCTGATGTAAGGGGGAGATGAGGTGCTCTGGACATCTGATGTAAGGTGGAGGTGAGGTGCTCTGGACATCTGATGTAAGGTGGAGATGAGGTGCTCTGGACATCTGATGTAAGGGGGAGGTGAGGTGCTCTGGACATCTGATGTAAGGGGGAGGTGAGGTGCTCTGGACATCTGATGTAAGGGGGAGGTGAGGTGCTCTGGACATCTGATGTAAGGGGGAGGTGAGATGCTCTGGACATCTGATGTAAGGTGGAGGTGAGGTGCTCTGGACATCTGATGTAAGGGGGAGGTGAGGTGCTCTGGACATCTGATGTAAGGTGGAGGTGAGGTGCTCTGGACATCTGATGTAAGGGGGAGGTGAGGTGCTCTGGACATCTGATGTAAGGGGGAGGTGAGGTGCTCTGGACATCTGATGTAAGGGGGAGGTGAGGTGCTCTGGACATCTGATGTAAGGGGGAGGTGAGGTGCTCTGGACATCTGATGTAAGGGGGAGGTGAGGTGCTCTGGACATCTGATGTAAGGTGGAGGTGAGGTGCTCTGGACATCTGATGTAAGGGGGAGGTGAGGTGCTCTGGACATCTGATGTAAGGGGGAGGTGAGGTGCTCTGGACATCTGATGTAAGGGGGAGGTGAGATGCTCTGGACATCTGATGTAAGGTGGAGGTGAGGTGCTCTGGACATCTGATGTAAGGGGGAGGTGAGGTGCTCTGGACATCTGATGTAAGGTGGAGGTGAGGTGCTCTGGACATCTGATGTAAGGGGGAGGTGAGGTGCTCTGGACATCTGATGTAAGGGGGAGGTGAGGTGCTCTGGACATCTGATGTAAGGGGGAGGTGAGATGCTCTGGACATCTGATGTAAGGTGGAGGTGAGGTGCTCTGGACATCTGATGTAAGGGGGAGGTGAGGTGCTCTGGACATCTGATGTAAGGTGGAGGTGAGGTGCTCTGGACATCTGATGTAAGGGGGAGGTGAGGTGCTCTGGACATCTGATGTAAGGGGGAGGTGAGGTGCTCTGGACATCTGATGTAAGGGGGAGGTGAGGTGCTCTGGACATCTGATGTAAGGGGGAGGTGAGGTGCTCTGGACATCTGATGTAAGGGGGAGGTGAGGTGCTCTGGACATCTGATGTAAGGGGGAGGTGAGGTGCTCTGGATATCTGATGTAAGGGGGAGGTGAGGTGCTCTGGACATCTGATGTAAGGGGGAGGTGAGGTGCTCTGGATATCTGATGTAAGGGGGAGGTGAGGTGCTCTGGATATCTGATGTAAGGGGGAGGTGAGGTGCTCTGGACATCTGATGTAAGGGGGAGGTGTGGTGCTCTGGATATCTGATGTAAGGGGGAGGTGAGGTGCTCTGGATATCTGATGTAAGGGGGAGGTGAGGTGCTCTGGATATCTGATGTAAGGGGGAGGTGAGGTGCTCTGGATATCTGATGTAAGGGGGAGGTGAGGTGCTCTGGATATCTGATGTAAGGGGGAGGTGAGGTGCTCTGGACATCTGATGTAAGGGGGAGGTGTGGTGCTCTGGATATCTGATGTAAGGGGGAGGTGAGGTGCTCTGGATATCTGATGTAAGGGGGAGGTGAGGTGCTCTGGACATCTGATGTAAGGGGGAGGTGAGGTGCTCTGGACATGTGATGTAAGGGGGAGGTGAGGTGCTCTGGATATCTGATGTAAGGGGGAGGTGAGGTGCTCTGGATATCTGATGTAAGGGGGAGGTGAGGTGCTCTGGACATCTGATGTAAGGGGGAGGTGTGGTGCTCTGGATATCTGATGTAAGGGGGAGGTGAGGTGCTCTGGATATCTGATGTAAGGGGGAGGTGAGGTGCTCTGGACATCTGATGTAAGGGGGAGGTGAGGTGCTCTGGACATCTGATGTAAGGGGGAGGTGTGGTGCTCTGGATATCTGATGTAAGGGGGAGGTGAGGTGCTCTGGATATCTGATGTAAGGGGGAGGTGAGGTGCTCTGGATATCTGATGTAAGGTGGAGGTGAGGTGCTCTGGACATCTGATGTAAGGTGGAGGTGAGGTGCTCTGGACATCTGATGTAAGGTGGAGGTGAGGTGCTCTGGACATCTGATGTAAGGTGGAGGTGAGGTGCTCTGGATATCTGATGTAAGGTGGAGGTGAGGTGCTCTGGACATCTGATGTAAGGGGGAGGTGAGGTGCTCTGGATATCTGATGTAAGGGGGAGGTGAGGTGCTCTGGACATCTGATGTAAGGGGGAGGTGAGGTGCTCTGGATATCTGATGTAAGGGGGAGGTGAGGTGCTCTGGACATCTGATGTAAGGTGGAGGTGAGGTGCTCTGGACATCTGATGTAAGGGGGAGGTGAGGTGCTCTGGACATCTGATGTAAGGGGGAGGTGAGGTGCTCTGGATATCTGATGTAAGGGGGAGGTGAGGTGCTCTGGACATCTGATGTAAGGTGGAGGTGAGGTGCTCTGGACATCTGATGTAAGGGGGAGGTGAGGTGCTCTGGACATCTGATGTAAGGGGGAGGTGAGGTGCTCTGGATATCTGATGTAAGGGGGAGGTGAGGTGCTCTGGATATCTGATGTAAGGTGGAGGTGAGGTGCTCTGGATATCTGATGTAAGGGGGAGGTGAGGTGCTCTGGACATCTGAATTTTACAACTACAACCGGCCCTTTGAGGAGAACCATAATGCTGATGTGGCCCGCGATGAGCTTGGCACCCCTGGTGTACAGTTTGCAATGGCGGATAGAATGTCCTTCAATCCGTATCCTGGAGACGGACATCTGATTTTTTATTTTTTTTGGAACGAAATCAGAAATTCTTTAAATAGCCGTTGTCCAGAAGTAACGGACGTTGGCGCAAAGGCTGAACGCAGTCATCCAATTTGTTCCATTAACATTCCATTTGGCGCTATTGGTCTCGTAGATGGCGGTGATGACTCGCCGTCCATTGATTATTCGAATGTGCGGCTATGCCAGGATTAGCATATCTTATTTATGGTCCCGGTGCCCGAGCTTCTGAACCTCCCTATTAGTAGTTGGGTGTCTTCATTATCGTCAGGTCACTTTTCAACGCTCGGTTCGCATTACAGAGCGACTAGCGGCGGTGCGGTGACTCACTTCTTCTTGTAACTCCACAAATAGAACTGGAAAAACTTTGAGCTGCTTGTGGTGGTCCTCGGGAGTTCCTAAAAGGCGCTCGGTCTCCTCCCGGGTTGTACTACTGGTATAGTAGGGGTGTATTGGGGTTGTAGTAGTAGTGTAGTAGTGGTGTAGTTGGAGTGTACTGGGGTTGTATTTGGGGTGTACTGGGTTTGTAGTAGTGGTGTAGTAGGGGTGTACTGGAGTTGTAGCAGGGGTGTATTGGGGTTGTAGTAGTAGTGTAGTAGCGGTGTAGTAGGAGTGTACTGGAGTTGTGGCAGGGGTGTATTGGGGTTGTAGTAGTAGTGTAGTAGTGGTGTAGTAGGGGTGTACTGGGGTTGTAATAGTTGTGTAGTAGAGGTGTACTAGGGTTGTAGTTGAGGTGTACTGGGGATGTAGTAGGGGTGTATTGGGGTTGTAGTAGTAGTCTAGTAGCGGTGTAGTTTGGGTGTACTGGGGTTGTAGTAGTTGTGTAGTAAAGGTGTACTAGGGTTGTAGTTGAGGTGTACTGGGGTTGTAGTAGGGGTGTATTGGGGTTGTAGTAGTAGTCTAGTAGGGGTGTACTGGGGTTGTAGTAGGGGTGTATTGGGGATGTAGTTGGGGAATAGTAGGGGTGTACTGGGGTTGTATTAGTGGTGTAGTAGGGTGTACTGGAGTTGTAGTAGTGGTGTAGTAGGGGTGTACTGGGTTTGTAGTAGTGGTGTAGTAGAAGTGTAGTAGGGGTGTACTGGGGGTGTGGTAGCAGTGTAGTAGGGGTGTACTGGGGTTGTAGTAGGGGTGTGATAGGGGTGTACTGGGGTTGTAGTAGTGGTGTATTGGGGGTGCAGTTGGGGTGTACTGGGGTTGTAGTAGTTGTGTAGTACAGGTGTACTAGGGTTGTAGTTGAGGTGTACTGGGGTTGTAGTAGGGGTGTATTGGGGTTGTAGTAGTAGTCTAGTAGGGGTGTACTGGGGTTGTAGTAGGGGTGTATTGGGGATGTAGTTGGGGAATAGTAGGGGTGTACTGGGGTTGTAGTAGTGGTGTAGTAGGGTGTACTGGAGTTGTAGTAGTGGTGTAGTAGGGGTGTACTGGGTTTGTAGTAGTGGTGTAGTAGAAGTGTAGTAGGGGTGTACTGGGGGTGTGGTAGCAGTGTAGTAGGGGTGTACTGGGGTTGTAGTAGGGGTGTGATAGGGGTGTACTGGGGTTGTAGTAGTGGTGTATTGGGGGTGCAGTTGGGGTGTTCTGGGGTTGTAGTAGTGGTGTAGTAGGGGTGTACTGGGGGTGTAGTAGCAGTGTAGTAGGGGTGTACCTGGGGGTGTAGTAGCGGTGTACTGGGGTTGTAGTAGTGGTGTAGTAGGGGTGTACTGGGGTTTTAGTAGTGATGTAGTAGGGGTGTACTGGGGTTGTAGTAGGGGTGTACTTGGGGTGTAGTTGGGGTGTACTGGGGTTGTAGTAGTGGTGTAGTAGGGGTGTACTGGGGTTGTAGTAGTGGTGTAGTAGGGGTGTACTGGGGTTGTAGTAGTGGTGTAGTAGGGGTGTACTGGGGTTGTAGTAGTGGTGTAGTAGGGGTGTACTGGGGTTGTAGTAGTGGTGTAGTAGGGGTGTACTGGGAGTGTAGTAGTGGTATAGTAGGGGTGTACTGGGGGTGTAGTAGGGGTGTCCTGGGGTGTAATAGGGGTATCTACAACAGTGATTTGCAGCTTCTTGAGGGATCCTATAGGTGGGATGTACACATAGTTTATGGTCCCGGCTGGAACAATGAGATTATGTTAGACATCCATGAGTGGAGTTCTCCTCTATCATGTAACAATCACACATATACTATATTTGTATATAATGAATGTAATGCAGATTCTTTTCATTATTATCATTAAGTCTCAATACTGTAATTCCGGGGGGGGGGGTAAAACATAAATAAATTCCCGCTCTTCTCTAATGCCGCGTACACACGACCGGACTTTTCAACATCAGAAGTCTTACGGAATGATTCCGGCAGACTATTTGATCGTGTGTGTGGGCTGCAGCGGACTTTTGGATTTGCAAAAGTCTGACAGACTTCAGAAATGGAACATGTTTCAAATTTTTCCGCCAGAACTCCGCCGGACCGAGAAATCCGCTCGTCTGTGTGCTGGTCCGACGGACTAAAACCGACGCTAGGGCAGCTATTGGCTACTGGCTATGAACTTCCTTATTCTAGTCCGGTCGTACGTCATCACGTTCCAATCCGTCCGACTTTGGTGTGATTGTGTGTGGCCAAGTCCGTTCATTCAGAAAGTCCGTCAGAACTCCGCCGAAAGTCTGCCGGACTTAAGTCCGGTCGTGTGTACGCGGCATTACAATCATGTTGGGAGATGACGTTTTCCTCGGAATCCTGGAAGAAATCTCGGCCATATTTCTCTTCATTCGCACAGCTGCTGCGATCCGTCAGCGCGGATCTGTCCATCTGGATTATCAGCGGGGGTGGGGGTCTCCGGCACACGTTATTAGGCAGGGGTGATAAATGACCCTCCAGTGCCACCAGTGAAATGCCCGGCGCCTGCCAAAGAAGCCGTCACTTGGGAGGAACCAGGAAGGCTTTTGGGTCACGGACTCCATCAGAACCAATCGAATGACTCCACCCGTAATCATCTAATGATGTTTGGCTGGAATTAGGAGGAAGCGATTGTGGAGGAAATGCTGCCGCTGCGCCTTCGAGGATGGCAGCGGGAAGTGAAAAATGCGTTCCACCTGGCTGGATAAACAGTCCCTGCCTGACGGAGCATTTGCAGAGAAGTCCTGGCTTCTCTTCTATGGCTGTGCTGACAATCCCTCCACATGTCGGAAGACTCCGTCTGTTTATATTGTACATTCAGCATCTTCCTCGGTCTATGACAGTGATGGAGAACCTCGGCACCCCAGATGTAATGGAACTACATTTCCCATGATGCTCTGGCACTCTGCAGTGTAGTTGAGCATCATGGGAAATGTAGTTCCAAAACATCTGGGGTGCCAAGGTTCACCATCACTGGTCTATGAGATACGCCAGAGATAGCAATACAAGGCCTTCTACTCCCCCCCGAAAGGAAAGATGTAAGAGGCTGATTACACTTCCTGTCAGTGGGGGGGGGGGGGGGGATTTCTCTTCACTTCCTGTCCTGGAGATGCAACAGGAAGTGAGAAGAGATCTCCCAAACATGGGGGAAATTCCACTCTTAGCCCCTTGTACACACGGGTCGGACATTCCGACAACAAAATTCCGTCGGATTTTGTCCGACGGATTTTGTCCGAAACTGGTGTTGCCTACACACGCGGGTCGGACAAAGTTGTCGGAAAATCCGATCGTTCGTAACGTGATGACCGTTATTTCGTTACGACGGGACTACGTTGCGGCTAGTAGCCAATAGCTTTGGTCTCGGGAATTTGATCTGAGCATGCGTGGCGCTTTGTCCGATCAGAATTCTCTACAAAAACGATCGGACAAGGTCCCATCGGATCATGTTGTCGGAAAATTTTATAGCCCAGCTCTAAAACTTTGGCGGTCGGATATTCCGACGGAAACAGTCCGATGGAGCCCACACACACACACACACGGTCGGATTATCCGACAACGCGGTCCGATCGGACGTTTTCCGTCAGAATGTCCCGCCGTGTGTACAAGGCGCTTAGCGATCACCAAACTAGATATCCTCATTGGAAAGTTTCTCCTCACCTCTTGTTCTGGGGACAACTCAAAGGCTCGCTTCCCATCTATGCAGGCTGCGCTTATTGCGTTTTTCTGGTGCGTTTTGTGGTGCGTTTTGTGGTGCGTTTTGTGGTGCGTTTTGTGGTGAGTTCCCTGATTTTCAATGAGGATTTTTAATGTGTTTTGTATTTTTTTGGGGTAAAAGGATTAGTGTTTGCGGTAATCATTAGAGTTAGGGTTAGCGGTAAGGTTTAGGGTTAGCGTTCTAACCCTAACATTTAACCCTAACCCTCAACCCTAACTCTATCGCTAACCCTAACCCTTAATCCTAACATTTAACCCTAATCCTAGCCCTTAAAGCGGAGGTCCACCCTAAAGTGGACCTTCCGCTCATCGGAACCCTCCCCCCCTCCGGTGCCACAATTGGCACCTTTCAGGGGGGAGGGGGGTGCAGTTACCTGGATAATCCAGGTAACTGCACCCACTTCCGGGATAGCTCTCTGCGGAAAGGGGCGTAACTTACGCCCCTTTCCGCAAGTGCCCGCCCCTTCCCGCAAGTGCCCCGCTGCCTGCTGGGAAACACACAGATCCCAGAGGCAGCGGGGACCGTCCTTATTGCGCAGCGCGGCTCGCGCATGCGCAGTAGGGAACCGGGAAATGAAGCCGAAAGGCTCCATTTCCTGATTCCCATACCCAAGATGGCGGCGGCAGCACTCGAGTGTCGATCGAGAGATCGGCTTCGGGTGCCGACATCGCGGGCGCGCTGGACGGGTAAGTGTCATTATTTTAAAAGTCAGCAGCTGCAGTATTTGTAGCTGCTGGCTTTTTAAAAAAAAAAAAAACGTGGAGTCCCGCTTTAACCCAAACTCTAACATTTAACCCTGACCCTTAACCCTAGCTCTAATTCTAAACCTAAGTCTATCTCTAACCCTAACCCTTAACCCAAACCCTAGCCCTTAACCCTAATCCTTAATCCTAACACTAACATCTAACCCTGATCCTAACATTTAACCCTAACCTAGTCCTCAACCCTAACATTTAACCCTAGCCCTTAACCCTAACATTTATCCCAAACCTAGCTCTTAACCCTAACATTTAACCCTAACCCTTAATCCTAACCCTAACATTTAACCCTAAACCTAACCCTTAATCCTAACCCTAACATTTGACCCTAACCCTAACCCTTATCCCTAACATTTAACCCAAACCTAGCCCTTAACCCTAATATTTAACCCTAGCCCTTAACCCTAACATTTATCCCAAACCTAGCTCTTAAAGCGGGAGTTCTGACGTTTTTTTTTTTTTTTTAAAAGCCAGCAGCTACAAATACTGCAGCTGCTGACTTTTAGAATAGTGACACTTACCTGTCCAGCGCGCCCGCGACGTCGGCACCCGAAGCCGATCTTCCGATCGTCTCTCGGGTGCTGCCGCCGCCATCTTGGGTATGGGAATCAGGAAGTGGAGCCTTGTGGCTTCATTTCCCGGTTTCCTACTGCGCATGCGCGAGTCGCGCTGCGTAATAAGGACGGTCCCCGCTGTCTCTGGGATCCGTGTGTTTCCCAGCAGGCAGCGGGGGACTTTCGGAAAGGGGCGTAGATTCTGCAGAATCTACGCCCCTTTCCGCAGATAGCTATGCCGGAAGTGGGTGCAGATACCTGTACTGTACAGGTACCTGCACCCCCCTCCCCCCTGAAAGGTGCCAATTGTGGCGCCGGAGGGGGGGAGAATTCCAATGAGCGGAAGCTCCACTTTAGGGTGAAGCTCCGCTTTAACCCTAACATTTATCCCTAACCCTAACATTTAACCCTAAACCTAAGCCTTAATCCTAACCCTAACATTTAACCCTAACATTTGACCCTAACCCTAGCCCTTATCCCTAACATTTAACCCAAACCTAGCCCTTAACCCTAATATTTAACCCTAGCCCTTAACCCTAACATTTAACCTTAACCCAAGCCCTTAACCCTAACATTTAACCCAAACCTAGCCCTTAACCCTAATATTTAACCCTAGCCCTTAACCCTAACATTTAACCTTAACCCAAGCCCTTAACCCTAACATTTAACCCTAACCTAGCCCTTAACCCTAACATTTAACCCAAACCTAGCCCTTAACCCTAACATTTATTCCTAACCCTTAATCCTAACCCTAACATTTCACCCTAACATTTCACCCTAATCCTAGCCCTTATCCCTAACATTTAACCCTAGCCCTAACATTTGACCCTAACCCTCAATCCTAACCCTAACATTTCACCCTAACATTTAACCCAAACCTAGCCCTTAACCCTAACATTTATTCCTAACCCTTAATCAAAACCCTAACATTTGACCCTAATCCTAGCCCTTATCCCTCACATTTAACCCTAGCCCTAAAATTTGACTCTAACCCTCAATCCTAACCCTAACATTTCACCCTAACATTTAACCCAAACCTAGACCTTAACCCTAACATTTAACACTAACCCTAGCCCTTAACCCTAGCCCTAAGATTTAACCCAAACCTAGCCCTTAACCCTAACATTTAACCCAAACTTAGCCCTTAACCCTAACATTTAACCCTAACCCTAGCCCTTAACCCTAGCCCTAACATTTAACCCAAACCTAGCCCTTAACCCTAAGATTTAACCCAAACCTAGCCCTTAACCCTAACATTTATTCCTAACCCTTAATCCTAACCCTAACATTTGACCCTAATCCTAGCCCTTATCCCTCACATTTAACCCTAGCCCTAAAATTTGACTCTAACCCTCAATCCTAACCCTAACATTTCACCCAAACCTAGCCCTTAACCCTAACATTTAACCCAAACCTAGACCTTAACCCTAACATTTAACACTAACCCTAGCCCTTAACCCTAGCCCTAAGATTTAATCCAAACCTAGCCCTTAACCCTAACATTTAACCCAAACCTACCCCTAAACCCTAACATTTAACCCTAACATGTGACCCTAATCCTACCCCTTAACCCTAACATTTAACCCTAACAATTAACCTTAACCCAAACCTTAGCCCTTAATCCTAACATGCGACTTTGGACATATAAAGGTTCCTCCATTACTTGATGGCCAGAGAGTGTAGATAGGATTGAGGAACGGTTCGGCCGGAGGGTGAGTTCGGTCCGAACATTGGCTGTTTGCCCCGTTTGAGGAACACCCGAATTTGCAGGTTGTTCGGCGGGTGTTCGCCCAGCGAATGCCCTGCAATGCACTGCACAGTGCCTTCTGTGCCCTGATTGGGCAAAAGCTTTGATTAGGGCGCAGTGTAAGTTGGCAGTTGAGGAGCGGGGCCGGGAAGCCGGCCGCGGCGTCCTTAACAACCGATGAGTCGTCAGCTGTCAATGGGCTTCCCCGCTGACAGCTGAATACAAAATAAAAAACATTTGACGGTAAAAAAATAAATTAAAAAAAAACCGGCTTGGGGCCCCCCCAGTCCATACCGGACCCCTAGGGGTCTGCTGTGAATGCAGTTTTTAGATGATGATTTTGTTTATTAAGGGGAAAAAGCTGTCCAAACCTGCCTGGTCCTATGTGAAAAAGTAATTGCCCCCAAAACCTAATAACGGGTTGTGCCACCCTTGGCGGCAACAACTGCAATCAAGTGTTGGCGATAACTGGCAACGAGTCTTTCCCATCGCTGAAAAGTTCAACTTTTGTCTCATCAGTCTATTATTTGCCCCAAAGTCTTGGGGATAATCAAGATGTTTTTTGGTAAATGGGAGATGAGTCTTTCTGGTCAGCAGTGGCTTTGGCCTTGGAACTCTCCCATGGGCGCCATGTTTGCCCAGTCTCTTTCTTATTGCTGAATCATGAACACTGACCTTACCTGAGGTAAGTGAGGCCTGCACTGACCTTTGGGCCGTTCTCATGTTGGAAGGTAAAACTTCTTCCCAGTAACAACTTTCTGCCAGCAGAGGGCAGCAGATTTTCCTCAAGAATTTGATGGCATTTTGCCCCACCCATTTTTCCTTCTAGCCTGACGAGTGCTCCAGTCCCTGCTGCAGAGAAACCCCCCATAACAGGATATTACTACCCCCCATCACAGGATATTACCACCCCCCATCACAGGATATCAATACCCCCATAACAGGATATTACCACAACCATAACAGGATATTACCCCCTCCATAACAGGATATTATCACCCCCATAACAGGATATTATCACCCCCATAACAGGATATTACAACCTCCATAACAGGATATCATCACCCCCATAACAGGATATCACCCCCATAACAGAATATCACCATCCCCCATAACAGGATATTATCACCCCCATAACAGAATATCACCATCCCCCATAACAGGATATTACCACCTCTATACCAGGATATTACCACCCCCATAACAGGATATCACCTCCATAACAGGATATTACAACCCTCATAACAGGATATTATCACCCCCATAACAGGATATTATCACCCCCATAACAGGATAACACCACCCCCATAACAGGATATTATCACCTCCATAACAGGGTATTATCACCCTCATAACTGGATATCACCACCCCCATAACAGGATATTACAACCCCCATAACAGGATATTACCACCCCCATAACAGGGTATTATCACCCTCATAACAGGATATTACAACCCCCATAGCAGGATATTATCACCCCCATAACAGGATATTACCACCCCCATAACAGGATATCACCCCCATAACAGGATATTATCACCCCCATAACAGGATATTACCACCCCCATAACAGGATATTGCCACCTCCATAACAGGATATTATCACCCCCATAACAGGATATTATCACCCCCATAACAGGATATTACAACCCCCATAACAGGATATTACCACCCCCATAACAGGATATTACCACCCCCATAACAGGATATTACCACCCCCATAACAGGATATTACCACCTCCATGCTTTACTGTAGGAATGGTGTTATTTGGATGGATTTCCGCCAGACATATCATTTGGTGTTGAGGCCAAATAATTCAATTTTATCACCTAACCAGAACACCTTTTATCCATGTCGCCTCAGAATCTTCAAGGTGCATTTAAGGTGGTCAGGTGAGAATAAAGTAGAATTTATTGGCCTCAACACCAAATGATATGTCTGGCAGAAATCCATCCAAATAACACCATTCCCACAGTAAAGCATGGAGGTGGTAATATCCTGTTATGGTGGTGGTAATATCCTGTTATGCGGGTGGTAATATCCTGTTATGGTGGTGGTAATATCCTGGTATGGTGGTGATAATATCCTGTTATGGGGGTGGTAATATCCTGGTATATCAGTATAGACTCACCTCCATCAGTATACACCCCCCTCAGTGCAGACTCCCCTCTATCAGTATAGACCCCCTCAGTACAGACCCCCCTCCTTCAGTATGCACCCCCCCAGTGCAGACCTCCCTCTCTATCAGTATAGACCCCCCTATCATTATAGACCCCCCTCAGTGCAGGCCCCCCTATCAGTATAGACTCCCCTCTATCAGTATAGACCCCCTTAGTGAAGCCCCCCCCTCCATCAGTATACACCCCCCTCAGTGCAGACCCCCCTCTATCAGTATACACCCCCCTCAGTGCAGACCCCCCTATCGGTATACACCCCCCTCAGTGCAGACCCCCCTCTATCAGTATACACCCCCCTCAGTGCAGACCCCCCCTATCGGTATACATCCCCCTCAGTGCAGACCCCCCTCTATCAGTATAGACCTCCTCAGTGCAGCCCCTCCTCTCTATCAGTATAGACCCCCCTCAATGCAGACCCCCCCTCTCCACTTGTGTCCATGGGGCACCCCCCAGCACATTTCCTCTTAACCCCCACCCCCCCCCATCACTCAAATCAATATTTTAAAATGTCCCCCTTCTTGGCCACTGTCCCCCTCTTCTAGCAATGATCCAGCTACATTACAGTAAACTGTACTCAGACCTCAGAACAGCGCGGTGTGTCCCTCAGACTCCCTCCTTCTCCTCGGTAGATGTAAACAGAGAGGAGGCGGGCGGCTTTGGTCCGCTCCGTGAGACAGGGAGACATCCGGCGAGGGAGAGACGCAGATAAGTGTAGGGGTGCAGCGTTAGCGGTGCCGCTGCCCACAGGTGTCACCCGGGTGCGGCCCACACCCCCCTCCCCTCCTTTGCCATGCCCCTACATCCCTGCATGTCAGGGTATTAGGTGCCATTCTGGACTCTGAAATCTCATTTCAGCCCCACATCCAATCACTTTCTACAGCTTCAACCTCCGAAACATCACCAAGATACGCCCCTTCCTAACCAATGACACCACAAAGCCTCTAATTCTCTCTGATTCTCTCTCGCCTCGACTACGACAACTCCCTCCTCATTGGCTTATCTTCAAATCGACTATCCCTCCTTCAGTCCATCATGAATACTGCTGCCAGGCTCATCAACCTTACCAACTACTCAGCGTCTGCTACCCCTCTCTGCCAATCCTTCCATTGGCTTCCCCTCAGTGTCCTCCATCCCTCTCTGCCAATCCTTCCATTGGCTTCCACTTGGTGTCCTCCACTCCTCTCTGCCAATCCTTCCATTGGCTTCCACTTGGTGTCCTCCACCCCTCTCTGCCAATCCTTCCATTGGCTTCCGCTCAGTGTCCTCAATAGGGATGAGCTTCGTGTTCGAGTCGAACGTACGTTCGACTCGAACATTGGCCGTTCGGCGAATTCCGAACGTTTTGGCCGTTCGCGTCAAAATTCGAGTGACGCGCGCGCGGACCACAATGCACTGCGTTGGCGCAGTGCATTGCTGCCCGATGATTGGCCAAGCATGCACTGTGACCCCGCATGCTTGGCCAATCGCAGCGCCGGCAGCGAGGAGAGCCATGATTGGCCACAGGCATCCTGCCTGTGGCCAATCATAGCTCAGGCTGTGTAGTACACGCCCCACACTATATAAGGCCGCCTTTAAGGCGGCCTCCTGTAGTGTGTTACTTTGCATCTGAAGCAGTGGGTGTTCTGTGTACCTTCAACACAGTACACACCGATCGTTTTTGGCTGATTTCCTATCTTGCTGCTGTGTAGTGGTTGTTGTCTGTGCCCTGACTGCAGTATACACCACTATATTCACCTCACCTATATAGCTAGTGATCTAGCTTTAACCACTTAACAACTGCCCATTGCCGATTAACGGCTTCAGGGCGGTTGTTTAACTCAGAGAGGCCGTTAATTAACGGCCTCCCAGAATTCTGCTCTCGCGTGCCCCGAGGTGTGCGCACTCGAGAGCATCCGTGACCGCCGGGTCCATAGGACCCGGCGCATCACGGTAAACGGGCGCTCATAGCGGCCGTTTACCACGTGATTGCTCCGTCAAATGATGGAGTGATCACTTGGAAACAAACCGGCGTCATGTTATGACGCCTGTTCCTCCCTCCCCTTTCTGTACCGATCGGTACAGCGGAGGGGAAAGAGATCGGTGTCAGCAGCGATGTGGGCTGCATCTGCAGTGCCCACATCGCTGCTCACCGAATTTAACCCCTCAATTCCCTGCCAATACTCTGCAATACCAGTGCATACTCTGCAGTACCCTGCCATTACTCTGCAGTACCCCGCCATTACTCTGCAGTGCAGTACCCCGCCATTACTCTGCAGTACCCCCCATTACTCTGCAGTGCAGTACCCCGCCATTACTCTGCAGTGCAGTACCCTGCCATTACTCTGCAGTGCAGTACCCTGCCATTACTCTGTAGTACCCCGCCATTACTCTGCAGTGCAGTACCCCGCCATTACTCTGCAGTGCAGTACCCCGCCATTACTCTGCAGTGCAGTACCCTGCCATTACTCTGTAGTACCCCGCCATTACTCTGCAGTGCAGTACCCCGCCATTACTCTGCAGTGCAGTACCCCGCCATTACTCTGCAGTGCAGTACCCTGCCATTACTCTGCAGTGCAGTACCCTGCCATTACTCTGCAGTGCAGTACCCTGCCATTACTCTGCAGTGCAGTACCCCGCCATTACTCTTCAGTACCCCGCCATTACTCTGCAGTGCAGTACCCCGCCATTACTCTGCAGTGCAGTACCCTGCCATTACTCTGCAGTGCAGTACCCTGCTATTACTCTGTAGTACCCCGCCAATACCCCGCCAATACTCTGTAATACCCTGCCATAAATTGCCATACCCAGCCATACTCAGAGATACCCAGCCATACTCGGTGATACCCTGAAATACCCAGCCATAGACGCCCCCCACCCCTCACCGCCCTCCGGTGCTTCTACCAACTCACCAGTACGATCAAAGCCAGAATCTTTTTTTTATTTTTTATTTCAGGCTTCCCAGCCTAGAGGTGAGATGTGGGGTCATATTGACCCCCAGATTTCACTGTAAAGAGGACCTGTCACCCCATATTCCTATTACAAGGGATGTTTACATTTCTTGTAATAGGAATAAAAGTGATCAAAAATATATTTTTGGGAAAAAAAATGTCAAACTAAAATAAATAAAGTAAAATGAACAATAAAAAAATAAAATTAAAATTAAAGCGCCCATGTCCCCATGTGCTCGCATGTGCCACACATGTGAGGTATCGCCGAGAATGTTAGAGCGAGAGCAATAATTCTAGTCCTAGACCTCCTCTGCAACTCAAAACATGTAACCAGTAAAAATAAAATTAAAGCGTCGCCTATGGGGATTTTTTAAGTAGCGACGTTTGGCGCCATTCCACGGGCATGTGCAATTTTGAAGAGTGACATGTTTGATATCTATTTACTCAGCATAACTTCATCTTTCACTTTATGCAAACATTGGGCTAACAAGTGGTTAATAATAGAGCTTGCAGTCAGTAGTGTTAGGAGATAGTGCGTGCTGTCTGCGTGCTCTGTACCCAGTACATACCGCTATAATATAGGGCAGGCCCCTACTTTCAAACATCCAACTTACAAACATCTCCTACTTGCAAACGCAAGGAGACAGCAGCAAGTGAGATGAAAAAAGATGGACGACAAAACAAATTATACAGGGGTGATAACCCTTCCCTATGTTTTCCAAAAAGCTTAAAGATAGTTTTTTTGACTGGAGCTACACTTTAAAAATGTACCGGTTGAAAATTACAAACAGATTCTACTTAACACAACAAACCTACACAGTCCCTGTCTTGTTTGCACCGCCTGTATACTGCTGTTCTGAGTATATAGGGCCTGGGGGCCACACGCATTTCCTTTTTTTAATATGGGTACGGGGTTCCCCTTAATATGTGTACAAGACCCAAATAGGCTGGTAATGGGCAGGGAGGGCTACCCATGCCATGTTTCTCAATGATTTTCAACCATATTGCAGGAACCAGATATAACATTAAAACCGCAAGCAGTTTTAAATGGTGTTATTTCCGTTTAATGTCATTTTGTGCAGGGACTGGTCTAAACACGGGAAACACGTGGCACTTCACAGGCATACTACAGACACCCACCAGGCACCATATTTAAAGGAATATTTCACTTTTTTTTTTCACTTTAATCGTCATTAAAATCAGTGCTCCCGCCAAAACGGTAGTTTTTAAAACTTTTTTTTGCAGTGACCCATGTCCCCTGAGGCAGGAGGCAGGTCCCCAAACCCTTTTTAGGACACTATCTTGCATATTAGCCGTTAAAATGAGCACTTTCCAATTCGAACGTTCGAGTCCCATAGACTTCAATGGGGTTCTAACGTTCGTACCGAACGCGGGGGTCGTTTGCAAGTTCTGGTGCGAACCGAACGGGGGGTGTTCGGCTCATCCCTAGTCCTCAACCCCTCTCTGCCAATTCCTCCATTGGCTTCCTCTCAGTGTCCTCCAACCCTCACTGCCAATCCTTCCATTGGCTTCTACTTGGTGTTCCCCACTCCTCTCTGCCAATCCTCCCATTGGCTTCCCCTCAGTGTGCTCCACCCTTCTCTGACAATCCTTCCATTGGCTTCTACTTGGTGTCCTCCACTCCTCTGTGCCAATCCTTCCATTGGCTTCCCCTCAGTGTGCTCCACCCTTCTCTGCCAATCCTTCCATTGGCTTCCACTTGGTGTCCTCCACCCCTCTCTGCCAATCTTTCCATTGGCCTCCATTCAGTGTCCTCCACCCTTCACTGACAATCCCTCCATTGGCTTCCGCTCAGTGTCCTCCACCCCTCTCTGCCAATACTTCCATTGGCCTCCATTCAGTGTCCTCCACCCCTCTCTGACAATCCCTCCATTGGATTCCGCTCAGTGTCCTCCACCCCTCTCTGCCAATCCTTCCATTGGCTTCCACTCACCCAGCTTACAAATCCATTCACAACTCTGCCCCCAGCTACATCTCTAACCTAGTCTCAAAATACCAACCAAATCGTTCTCTTCATTCTTGACAAGACCTCCTACTATCTAAGATCCCTTGTCATCTCCTCCCATCCTTTCCTCCAGGACCTCTCTGTCTGACTATCTCCTACTCTGTCCACTTTTAGGTAATCCCTGAAAACCCTTCTCTTCAGAGAAGCCTATCCCGCCTCCACCTATCAACTGTACTTTTATTTCCAACATCAACCCATCCCCCACAGCTATTGCCTTTTGTATCACTTGACAACCTCTTAGAATGTAAGCTGTGATGAGCAGGGCCCTCTGATTCCTCTTGTATTGAAATGCATTCTAACGTTACTGTCTGCCCTCACATTGTAAAGTGCTGCGCAAACTGTTGGCGCTATATAAATCCATTATAGCGTTGTAGCTGTAGGTTGGCTCACTTTCAGACCACTAGGGGTTGCGCAAAAGCTGCCGCTGGAGCCGATGCACATGCCCGACGGTTTCCGATGACCGCAAGGCACCTGCGATCGCTCCACACAAACAGAAACGGGATCTCTCAATATAAACAGACAGAACTCCATGCTGTCAGGGGAGAGGAGAGCGATCGTTGTTCATACTAAGTATGAACAATGATCAGTCTCCTCACCCAGGCAGTCCTATCCCCCCCATAGTTAAATTCACTCCCTAGGACACACAGGTAACCCCTTGATCGCCCCCTACTGTTAACCCCTTCCCTGCCAGTGATATTTCTACAGTAATCAGTGCATTTTTATAGCATTGATCGCTGTATAAATGTCAATGGTCCCAAAAAAGTGTACGATCTTGTCCCCCGCAATGTCGCAATCCGGATAAAAATCACAGATCACCGCCATTAGTAGTAAAAAAATAAAATAAAATAATAATAATAAAAATGCTATAAATATAGCCCCAATTTTGTAGACACTATAACTTTTGTGTAAGGCAATCAATATACCCTTATTGTCATTTTTTTTTACCAAAAATATGTAAAAGAATATATATTTATACTGTATACTATATATATATATATATATATATATATATATATATATATATATATATATATATATATGTATATGGTACTGTAAATGTGTTGCCCCCCCTATACATTGTATTAATTGTGTTATTGTATTGTATTATTATGTTAATTTTAATTTATTATTTGTGTTTATTGTGCATAAACTGTTGGCGCTATATAAATCGTGTATAATAATAATAATATTGGCCTAAACTAAGGTAGACATTTTTATTTTATTTTTTTAATATTGAGGGATATTTATTATAGCAAAAAAGTTGAAAAAAATTTTATTTTCAAAATCGACGTTCTTTTTTTGTTTATAGCGTAAAAAAAAAAAAATCAAAAAAAAAAAAATCTCAGAGGTGATCAAATACCACCAAAAGAACGCTCTATTTGTGGGGAAAAAAAAGGACGTCTAGTTTGTTTTTGTACAAAGTCGCACGCCCGCGCAATTGTCAGTTAAAACGACGCAGTGCCTTACCGCAAAAAATGGCCTGGGCAATAAATCTTCGCGGGGGGGGGGGGGGGCTGAAATGGTTAAACATTCGCCGCGGTGTGAACCTTTGGTGACGTCTCTCTCACTGAAATAAAAATATAGTAAATGTCAATGAATCGAGTTCAGGGAATATTCCCGCGTCCACCAGAGCTGTATAAACACCACGCCGTGTTTTTTTTTCTTTTCTTTTCCTTTCATGTAGCTGAAATGTTTCCAAAAAAAAAAAAAAATGTTCTCTTCGCAACAAAAGCCGAGTTTGCGGTTTGTAGTTATTCTGAGTCCATCGGAGAGATAATACGATTTTGTTCTCCTGCTGTGAGAATAATATTTCCTGTCCGGGGTGTAATGCGGTTTTCCATTCTATCAAATTTCCCCCAAAACATAGGAACAGCGGCATGCGCTGTGTACTGCACCCCCCCCCCCCCCCCCCAGCCCGCGGGACACTCCAAATATACATTTTTTTTTTTATTTGAAAATATTCAGCAATATTCAGCAATACGTTGTCATTATTTACACAAAAAATGATTTACAATGTTACAATTCTTTTTTTTTTTTTTTTTTCGTTACCTAAGGCAAAGTTCACACCATATACAGCATCTCAGATTTTTGTAAATACTTTCTTCTATCTTTTCATTCTTTATTATTCTAATAAAGGCAAATAATTCATAAAAAAATAAAATAAAATTAAAACTGCAAAATACGCAGTTGAAAAAAAAAGAAAAATATATATATATATATACTGTATGTATACGAGGGTTCTCCAAAACGTTTCCCCACTTTTTTTTTAACTCTGTTAAATATAAAAAAGTGTGGAAACTTTTTGAAGACCCCTCGTGTGTGTGTGTATATACAGTGTCTCACAAAAGTAAGTACACCCCTCACATGTGTGTAAATCTTTTCTTCTTTTCATGTGACAACACTGAAGAAATGACACTTGTCTACAATGTAAAGTAGTGAGTGTACAGCTTGTATAACAGTGTAAATTTCCTGTCCCCTCAAAATAACTCAACACACAGCCATTAATGTCTAAACCGCTGGCAACAAAAGTCAGTACACCCCCTAAGTGAAAATCTCCAAATTGGGCCCAAAGTGTGAATATTTTGTGTGGCCGCCATTATTTCCCAGCACTGCCTTCACCCTTTTGGACATGGAGGTCAGCAGAGCTTCACAGGTCACCACTGGAGTCCTCTTCCCCTCCCCCATGATGACATCACGGAGCTGGTGGATGTTGGAGACCTTCCCCTCCTCCACCTTCCGTCTGAGGATCCCCCACAGATGATCAATAGGGTTTAGGTCTGGAGACATGCTTGGCCAGTCCATCACCTTTACCCTCAGCTTCTTTAGCAAGGCAGTGGTGGTGTTGGAGGTGTGTTTGGGGGGGTTATCATGTTGGAATACTGCCCTGCGGTCCAGTCTCTGAAGGGAGGGGATCATGCTCTGCTTCAGTATGTCACAGTACATGTTGGCATTCATGGTCCCCTCAATGATCTGTAGCCCCCCCAGTGCCGGCAGCACTCATGCAGCCCCAGACCATGACACCCCCACCACCATGCCTGACTGTAGACAAGACACACTTGTCTTTGTCCTCCTCACCTGGTTGCCCCCACACACGCTTGTCACCATCTGACACCAAATACCTTTATCTTGGTCTCATCAGACCACAGGACATGGTTCCAGTAATCCATCTCCTTAGTCTGCTTGTCTTCAGAAATCTGTTTGTGGTCTTTCTTGTGCATCATCTTTAGAAGAGGCTTCCTTCTGGGATGACAGCCATGCAGACTAATTTGATGCAGTGTGCGGCGTATGGTCTGAGCACTGACAGGCTGACCCCCCCACCCCTACAACCTCTGCAGCAATGCTGGCAGCACTCATACGTCTATTTCCCAAAGACAACCTCTGGATATGACGTTGAGCACGTGACCTCAACTTCTTTGGTGGACCATGGCGAGGCCTGTTCTGAGGGGAACCTGTCCTGCTATACCGCTGTATGGTCTTGGCCACCGTGCTGCAGCTCAGTTTCAGGGTCTTGGCAATCTTCTTATAGCCTAGGTCATCTGTATGTAGAGCAAGAATTCTTTTTTTTCAGATCCTCAGAGAGTTATTTGCCATGAGGCGCCATGTTGTACTTCCAGTGACCAGTATGAGAGAGTGAGAGCGATAACACCAAATTTAACACACCTGCTCCCCATTCACACCTGAGACCTTATAACACTAAAACGAGTCACATGACACCGGGGAGGGAAAATGGCTAATTGGACCCAATTTGGACATTTTCTCTTAGGGGGTGTACTGACTTTTGTTGCCAGCGGTTTAGACATTAATGGCTGTGTGTTGAGTTATTTTGAGGGGACAGGAAATTTACACTGTTATACAAGCTGTACACTCACTACTTTACATTGTAGACAAGTGTCATTTCTTCAGTGTTGTCACATGAAAAGAGAGAAGAGAAGATTTACAAAAATGTGAGTGAGGGGTGTACTTACTTTTGTGAGATACTCTAGGCGGGGCGGTGTGCGTTTGCCATTCATCTCCAAGGGCTGCCCAATGGACAAGAGACGTGGAAAAGAAGTCCCTGACCCTTTCCCAAAATTGTGGCGCACCGAACAGCATGCAGTTGGGAGTGCGTGAAAACGCATTTGTGGTAACAGACGCATGGAGGGGGCATTAATTGTAACAATTAAAGAGGCGCCCCGGGGCTCCTTCAGAAAAAAAAAAGTCAGCAGCTACAAATCCTGTACAAATCCTGTACAAATCCTGTAGCTGCTGACTCTTATTATTAGGACACTTACCTGTCCACGAATCCATCGCTGTCTTCACCCGCGACGATTTTTCAATCAGCTCTTCGGGTGCTCCCGCCGCCATCTCCAGTAAGGGAAACCAGCAAGAAGCCTTGCGGCTTGGCAGCCGCTTCCCTATTACAATGAGCAAACTGCGCTGCACCTTGTGATTGGCGGTGGAAGGAGGAGGGGGCGCCACAAACTTTCCGGAGGACCTCGCCCTGGCGAAAGTCAGCAAGGTTTAGGAGTGTGTCTATGGGAATGTTTGACCATTCTTCCAGAAGAGCATTTGTGAGGTCAGTCACTGATGTTGGACGAGAAGGCCTGGCTCGCAGTCTCCGCTCCAATTTATCCTGAAGGTGTTCTATAGGGCTTGAGGTCAGGACTCTGTGCAGGCCAGTCAAGTGCCTCCACCCCAAACTCATTCATCCATGTCTTTATGGACCTTGCTTTGTGCGCTGGTGCCCAGTCATGTTGGAACAGGAAGGGGCCGTCCCCAAACTGTTCCCACAAAGTTGGGAGCCTGAAATTGTCCATTGTTCCCTTCACTGGAACTAAGGGGCCCAACCCCAACACTATAATCCCCCCCTCCACCAAATGATTTGGAGGGGTGGCCCAATACCCTTGGCAATATAGTGTAGATGAATGAGTTTGGTGTGGAGGAACTTGACCTCAACCCAATAGAACACCTTTGGGATGAATTAGAGCGGAGATTGTGAGACAAGCCTTCTCATCCAACATCAGTGCCTCACCTCACAAATGCCCTTTTGGAAGAATGGTCAAACATTCCCATAGACACCCTCCTAAACCTTGTGGACAGCCTTCCCAGAATAGTTGAAGCTGTTATAGCTGCAAAGGGCGGAGCCAACTCAATATTGAACCCTCTGGACTAAGACTGGGGGGTCATTAAAGTTCATGTGCGTGTAAAGGCAGGCGTCCCAATACTTTTGGCAATATATTGCATGTTTTGGGGGGGGGGGGGGAGCCTTACGTCCAGCAGGCAGGGCTGACAATGCTGCCTGGGATTCCAAGGCATCTGGTTTGGACTGGACACCATGCTGGACTGACTGGATAGGTCACTAGTGGTAGGTAGGTGGCTCCATGGGCAGTGAGAAAGGAATCACTTCCAGTGGGTCGAGCCCAATTGTGGATGGTGGTGATGGACCCAGTTTTGAGCTTGGGCTCGCTGGTAAGACCATGTAGTCATTTCGGAGAGAAGACTTGGGAGAAGACCCTTGATATAGGGTGTGATGGAACGACCCACGCTCCGGCTTGAGTGCTTCCGTCAGTATATCGCTTCCTTAGTCCTGGAACACAAGTCCAATGGATCTGGCTATAGTAACCCCCAAGAACCAGACAAAACCAGCCTTGGAGTACATCAGGAATAGCCTTCTTTATTTGAGCTCTCACACAAATATATACACAAGGATGACAATACAAACTGTAACCAGAAACCTAATTAACATGAGCTAATTATCTAATCCTTTAGACAGCCTAGGTGACTCAGAGACATGACCTTTAGGGAAGACTTGCCGTCTTTTTAGCTCAAAAGACACAATCAACGTTATCATAAATAGAAACACAGAAAACCTTCTCACAATAGCAGACAGCTAATTACAATTAACAATACAAACAGTGGACTGTCCGGTAGACATGTGCAAAAGGAAAAAATTTGTTTAGTTTCGTTTCGTTTTAATTCGTTAATTCATTAATTTCGTTTAGTTATATTCGTTAACTTCCTTAAATTCGTTTTCGGATTTCGTTTAGTTTTCTACCGAATTCGAAAAATCGGCCACATTCGAAAATATTTCAACCAAATTCGAAAATATTTCTACCGGATTCGAAATGATTTCAACCACATTCGAAAATATTTTGTGACCTGACTTTAGGGCCATGTATCTCGGGGTCACTTAGTGCTAGAAACTCCAAATTTGGATATGTTGTAGTGCTAGTACTATTGTGTTTGCATACCAAATTTGGGGTTTCTAGCTATAAGTGACCCCGAGATATGTGGCCCCAAAATCGGGTCACAAAATAATTTCGAATGCGGTTGAAATAATGTCGAATCATGTCGAATTCATTCGGAGTCATTCGTTATATGTCTTTCGTATTCGTTGTAATTTGTTAATTTTTTTATTCGGACATTCGGATGCATCCGAATGTTCGAAAGATGCAAAATTCGGCCGAATTTCGATTCGTTACGAAACGAATTGCACAAGCCTAACAAACAGTGGACTGAAACAGTGGACTGAAACAGTGGACTGTCTGGTAGACATGTGCAAAAGGAAAAAATTTGTTTAGTTTAGTTTCGTTTTAATTCGTTAATTCATTAATTTCGTTTAGTTATATTTGTTAACTTCCTTAAATTCGTTTTCGAATTTCGTTTAGTTTTCTACCGAATTCGAAAAATCGGCCACATTCGGAAATATTTCAACGAAATTCGAAAATATTTCTACCGGATTCGAAATTATTTCAACCAAATTCAAAATGATTTCAACCACATTCGAAAATATTTTGTGACCCGACTTTAGGGCCATGTATCTCGGGGTCACTTAGTGCTAGAGACTCCAAATTTGGATATGTTGTAGTGCTAGTATTATTGTGTTTGCATACCAAATTTGGGGTTTCTAGCTATAAGTGACCCCGAGATATGTGGCCCCAAAATCGGGTCGCAAAATGTCATTCTCTGCTCTAATAACTAATAACATTTTGCGACCCGATTTTGGGGCCACATATCTCGGGGTCACTTATAGCTAGAAACCCCAAATTTGGTATGCAAACACAATAATACTAGCACTATAACATATCCAAATTTAAAGTGTCTAGCACCAAGTGACCCCGAGATACATGGCCCTAAAGTCGGGTCACAAAATATTTTCGAATGCGGTTGAAATAATGTCGAATCATGTTGAATTCATTCGAATTCATTCGTTATATTTCTTTCGTATTTGTTGTAATTTGTTATTTTTTTTATTCGGACATTCGGATGCATCCGAATGTCCGAAAGATGCAAAATTCGCCCAAATTTCGATTCGTTACGAAACGAATTGCACAAGCCTACTGTCCGGCTCCTACCCAGCTCTGGAGGCCTGTGATCAGCTCTTTATATATATCCTAGGAGATCTTGTGGATAAATATTACTGTTATATTTAAGTAACCGCCTTCTCCTTGTCCATTAAACAGCTGTCCATCAGTTTTCTCATTCACCCTGTGCCTCTCATGGACACAGGGTGGCTTAGACATAGGAGGTGCAATGGGGAGCTGAAACAAGGGTTTCCCAACCTCTCCAAAGGGTTCTGGGTTCCACGGGGACCTCCCGTCACCTAGGGTTCAGCAAACATTTATTGAAAAATGTAAACATGCACATCAAGCCAACGCGTTTCAGGGGAATGGGCTCCTCCTCCTTCATATAAGCCCCAAAAAAAAAAAAAACGTCCAATTAGTGACTGCAATAGGTGTGCCTCGTGGCTGGAGAACCAGATAGGTGAGGATTCTGATGAAGCAGAGTCCTCAGCTCCAACGGGAAGTAAGAAGCACACTGGATTTCTGGCAAATCAACGGATAGGTTTCTGTCCTTGCAACCTTCTTGAAGGGATAAAACGCGGGGAATGTGCAGGGATTGTACAGATGTCCTGATTTATTTATTTTTATTCAGATTATACAGCTTTTTTTATAAAACATTTATTGCACAATTCTCGTTGTGATATTTCAGAAAACTATTCCGCATATTGGGCAGAAGATGGCGCCGATGAGGAGGAGGGCATTCATCTCTTACCAAAATGATGGCGACATTTCATTCAGCTTCCACAAATACTTCTGACATTTGGGCATCAAATGTTTTATAATCAGACTCATTTAACACACCTCTCTCCTTATTCCCTTAGCTTTTTATATCTATATATATATATGTTGTTTTTCTATTTGTTTTAAAGAGGCCCAGTAGAACCCCAGCACAGTAGTATACCCAGCTCATAAGTACCCTTGTTTAGCAGATCCCCCCCCACTCAGTAGTCTCCCCCAGCTCAGCTGCTCCCCCACTCAGTAGTATCCCCCAGCTCTGCTGATCCCCCACTCAGTACTAACCCCCAGCTCTGCTGCTCCCCCACTCGGTAGTAACCCCCAGCTCTGCTGCTCCCCCACTCGGTAGTAACCCCCAGGTCTGCTGATCCCCCACTTAGTAGTAACCCTCAGTTCAGCTGATCCCTCATTCAGAAGTAACCCCCAGCACTGCTGATCCCCAACTCAGTAGTAACCCCCAGCTCAGCTGATGCTCCACTCAGTAGTAACCCCCGGTTCTGCTGATCCCCCACTCAGTAGTAACCTCCGGCTCTGCTGATCCCTCACTCAGTAGTAACCCCCAGCTCTGCTGATCCCTCGCCCAGTAGTAACCCCAAGCTCTGCTGATCCCCAACTCAGTAGTAACCCCCAGCTCTGCTGATTCCCCACTCAGTAGTAACCCCCAGGTCTGCTGATCCCCAACTCAGTAGTAACCCTCAGCTCAGCTGATGCTCCACTCAGTAGTAACCCTCAACTAGCTCAGCTGAAATCCTGCACAGTAGTAACCCTCAGCTCTGCTGATCCCCCACTCAGGAGTAACCCCCCGCTCTGCTGATCCTCCACTCAGTAGTAACCCCTGGCTCTGCTGATCCCTCACTCAGTAGTAACCCCCAGCTCTGCTGATCCCTCGCCCAGTAGTAACCCCAAGCTCTGCTGATCCCCAACTCAGTAGTAACCCCCAGCTCTGCTGATTCCCCACTCAGTAGTAACCCTCAGCTCAGCTGGTGCTCCACTCAGTAGTAACCCCCAGGTCTGCTGATCCCCAACTCAGTAGTAACCCTCAGCTCTGCTGATGCTCCACTCATTAGCAACCCTCAACTAGCTCAGCTGAAATCCTGCTCAGTAGTAACCCTCAGCTCTGCTGATCCCCCACTCAGGAGTAACCCTCAGCTCTGCTGATCCCCCATTCAGTAGTAACCCCTGGCTCTGCTGATCCCTCACTCAGTAGTCTCCCCCAGCTCTGTTGATCCCTTGCTCAGTAGTAGCCCCCAGCTCTGCTGCTCCCCCACTCAGTAGTAGCCCCCAGTTCTGCTGATCCCCCACTCAGTACTAACCCCCAGCTCTGCTGCTCCCCCACTCGGTACTAACCCCCAGGTCTGCTGATCCCACACTCAGTAGTAACCCCCAGGTCTGCTGATCCCCCACTTAGTAGTAACCCTCAGTTCAGCTGATCCCTCATTCAGAAGTAACCCCCAGCACTGCTGATCCCCAACTCAGTAGTAACCCCCAGCTCAGCTGATGCTCCACTCAGTAGTAACCCCCGGTTCTGCTGATCCCCCACTCAGTAGTAACCTCCGGCTCTGCTGATCCCTCACTCAGTAGTAACCCCCAGCTCTGCTGATCCCTCGCCCAGTAGTAATCCCCAGCTCTGCTGATCCCCAACTCAGTAGTAACCCCCAGCTCTGCTGATTCCCCACTCAGTAGTAACCCTCAGCTCAGCTGGTGATCCACTCAGTAGTAACCCCCAGGTCTGCTGATCCCCAACTCAGTAGTAACCCTCAGCTCAGCTGATGCTCCACTCAGTAGTAGCCCTCAACTAGCTCAGCTGAAATCCTGCTCAGTAGTAACCCTCAGCTCTGCTGATCCCCCACTCAGGAGTAACCCCCCGCTCTGCTGATCCTCCACTCAGTAGTAACCCCTGGCTCTGCTGATCCCTCACTTAGTAGTAACCCCCAGATCTGCTGATCCCTCACTCAGTAGTAACCCCCAGCTCTGCTGATCCTCAACTCAGTAGTAACCCTCAGCTCAGCTGATGCCCCCACTCAGTAGTAACCCTCAACTAGCTCAGCTGAAACCCTGCTCAGTAGTAACCCCCAGATCTGCTGATCCCCCACTCAGTAGTAACACCCAGCTCTGCTGATCCTCAACTCAGTAGTAACCCCCAGCTCTGCTGATCCCCCAATCAGTAGTAACACCCAGCTCTTCTGATCCTCAACTCAGTAGTAACCCTCAGCTCAGCTGTTGCCCCACTCATTAGTAACCTTCAACTAGCTCTGCTGAAACCCTGCTCAATATTAATCCCCAGCTCTGCCGATCCCCCACTCAGTAGTAACCCTCAGCTCTGCTGATCCTCTAGTTTGAGGATCCTCCTCTCTCTCTCTCTCTCAAATCCTATTGCTCCCATGCTGCTCACCATGTGTGACATCTGTTAGTTTTCCTACTCTGATCCCCCAGCTCTGCTGATCCTCCACTGCTCAGTCCTCTCTTTCCAGTCCCCACTCACCTTCTGCTATAGTGTTGCCATTTTGCACACCACGTGTGCCATCTGCTAGTTGCTTCACTGTATTGCCGCTCCACGCTGTACACCAGATGCGACATCTGCACCAGACACTCCCAGAATATATACAGATGAACCGAAAGTGACTGCTGATGACGTCTTTCCCGGTGGCTTGTTGGTTTTCCAGTGCATCCTGGGATATCTCATACCTGCAATACCTCCAAAACAAAGTAAAGCTGAAGCTGAATAAAAGCCCCTCAAAAGCTGTTAGCGAACGTTGTTATAGACTTCTATGGAGGCTTTGGAGACACTTTGAAGTACCAAGAAAGTGACATGGAGGAGAGAAATTTTGAAGTGAAGCCAATACAACGTGTGACCAGGACTGTGAGGTCACCATTTCATTTAGTGAGAGGAGCTCTGATTGGCATTCAGGCTTTAAAAAAGCGTCCGATGCCACATATTGAGGTGTAAAGGAGCCCTAAGAGTTGCCGTAATCAGAGGACAAACGCAGAGGGATCCATGCGGCATTGTTTCCCGTCCTGCTCCGTATTTATGTGTCTAAAAAAGGATAATATACGATGTGCGGCTCGGCCAGAATAATGTCATTCAACATTTCACGCTCTGCGGACACCGGCGCTACAGCCAAGCACCGAAGGACTGCGCTCTGCAAGGCCCCTACATCTGGTTTTTCTGCTCCGGCAACGGCGGGTCAGCAGATCTCCGGGACTGGACGGCCTCCACTTCATCCGGCGCAGCTCATTATAAATGCGGGGACTTCACCGTCGGCGAGCGCCAATGAGGTGTATCAATCACCGCCGTGCCGCTAATTAAAGGAGCTGAATGATAAAGTGCCTGTAGACGGGGAGTCACTTCTCTGTAGAACATTACCCCCACCAAACAGCCCGCGTCACACCGCCGCACTCCCGTGTACCACCGCACTCCCGTGTACCGCCGGGCTCCCGTGTACCGCCACGCTCCCGTGTACCGCAGCGCTCCCGTGTACCACCGCACTCCCGTGTACCGCCGCGCTCCTGTGTACCGCCGCACTCCTGTGTACCGCCCGGGCTCCCGTGTACCGCCATGGTCCCGTGTACCGCCACGCTCCCGTGTACCGCAGCGCTCCCGTGTACCACTGCACTCCCGTGTACCGCCGCGCTCCCGTGTACCGCCACACTCCTGTGTACCGCCCGGGCTCCCGTGTACCGCCATGGTCCCGTGTACCGCCACGCTCCCGTGTACCGCTGCGCTCCCGTGTACCGCTGCGCTCCCGTGTACCGCCGGGCTCCCGTGTACCGCCATGGTCCCGTGTACCGCCACGCTCCCGTGTACCACCGCACTCCCGTGTACCGCCATGGTCCCGTGTACCGCCACACTCCCGTGTACCACCACACTCCCGTGTACCACCACACTCCCGTGTACCACCACACTCCCGTGTACCGCCATGCTCCCGTGTACCGCAGCGCTCCCGTGTACCACCGCACTCCCGTGTACCACCGCACTCCCGTGTACCGCCAAACTCCTGTGTACCGCCGGGCTCCCGTGTACCGCCGAACTCCTGTGTACCGCCGGGCTCCCGTGTACCGCCATGGTCCTGTGTACTGCCACGCTCAGGATTTCAAAGCTCTAATAGGTCTTTCCGGCTCCATTCTAATAAAGGCAAATAATTCATAAAAAAAAAAATTAAAACTGCAAAATACGCAGTTGAAAAAAAAAATAAAATATATATATATATATCTATATATATAGAGTGATCCTCTCTCATACTGGTTATCAGATCCTCAGAGAGTTCTTTGCCATGAGGCGCCATGTTGTACTTCCAGTGACCAGTATGAGAGAGTGAGAGCGATAACACCAAATTTAACACACCTGCTCCCCATTCACACCTGAGACCTTGTAACACTAACGAGTCACATGACACCGGGGAGGGAAAATGGCTAATTGTGCCCAATTTGGACATTTTCACTTAGGGGTGTACTGACTTTTGTTGTCAGCGGTTTAGACATTAATGGCTGTGTGTTGAGTTATTTTGAGGGGACAGGAAATTTACACTGTTATACAAGCTGTACACTCACTACTTTACATTGTAGACAAGTGTCATTTCTTCAGTGTTGTCACATGAAAAGAGAGGAGAAAAGATTTACACAAATGTGAGGGGTGTACTTACTTTTGTGAGATTCTGTGTATATATATATATATACACACGCACACTATTTTGCCAAAAGAATGGGAACGCCCACCTTTACACACACACAAACTTTAATGACATCCCAGTCTTAGTCTGGAGGGTTCAAAATTGAGTTGGCCCATCCTTGGCCGCTATAACAGCTTCAACTCTTCTGGGAAGGCCGTCTACAAGGTTTAGGAGATGTGTCTATGGGAATGTTTCACCATTCTTCCAGAAGAGCATTTGTGAGGTCAAGCACTGATGTTGGATGAGAAGGCCTGGCTCACATTCTTCGCTCTAATTCAGGTGTTCTATGGGGTTGAGGTCAAGACTCTGTGCAGGCCAGTCAAGTTCCTCCACCCCAAAACTCGCTCCTCCATGTCTTTATGGACCTTGCTTTGTGCACTGGTGCCCAGTCATGTTGGAACAGGAAGGGGCTGTCCCCCAAACTGTTCCCACAAAGTTGGGAGCATGAAATCGTCCAAAATGTCTTGGTATGCTGACGCCTTAAAGCGGGGCTCCACCCTAAAGTGGAACTTCCACTGATCGGAACCCCCCCCCCCCCCTCCGGTGTCACAATTGGCACCTTTCGGGGGGAGGGGGGGTGCAGATACCTGTCAAAGACAGGTATTTACACCCACTTCCAGGCATAGACTCCCGTGGGAGTCTACGCCATTTCCTGCCCTGCCGCGCTGTCGCTGGGACACACACGGGTCCCAGAGACAGTGTGGACAATTCCTATTGTGCTGCGCGACTCGCACATGCGCAGTAGGGAACCGGGAAGTGAAGCCGCAGCGCTTTACTTCCTGATTCCCTCACCTAGAATGGTGGCGGCAGCAGCCGAGAGCCGAGCGATCGATCGGCCGCCGACATCGCTGGACCCCGGGACAGGTGAGTGTCCATTTATTAAAAGTCAGCAGCTGCAATATTTGTAGCTTTTAATATTTTTTTCCACAGTGAAATCCCGCTTTAAGAGTTCCCTTCACTGGGGCCAAGTTCAACCCCTGAAAAACAACCCCCACACCATAATCCTCCCCCCCCCCTGCAGCATAATCCCCCCTCCACCAAATGATTTGGACTAGTGCACAAAGCAATTACAGCCAGTGAGCCAATAAAGAGAGAGAGAAAGAGGGGGGGGGGGGGGGGTGGGGCCAAGCTGTGGCTCTGTGTCCGAATGGACATGCAGAGCCGCGGCTTGGGAACGAGTCTGCTCAGGTGCCCCCATTTCAAGCTGTTTGCTCTGGGGGGGGGGGGGGGGCACTAGGCAGGAAGGAGGGGCAAGGAGCGCCAGTGGGGGACCCGAGAAGAGGAGGATCAGGGCTGCTCTGTGCAAAACCATTACACAGAGGAGGTAAGTATAATTTTTTTTTTTTTTTTTTAAGAAAGCATATAATAACATTTTAAATACAAGTGTATGTGGCTTTTTATTGCTTGGAATGCTCACTATTTATCCTGATCAACATGACAATTGAAAGTGAAAATGAAAAAAAAAAAATAATAATTTTTGCTTGTCACCAGAACAGGAATAGAAGACACTAGCTCTGATGACACCTCAGGATCCCCTCACTCTGGAGGGATTTTCTCTTACTTCCTGTTGTAGCTACGGGACAGGAAGTGAAGGGAAATCTCCCCAATGGGACAAAAAATGTAAAAAGGAAAAAAAAAAAAAGCAGACAGGGGTTCTAACCCTCCCTTGCTGTATCCAAATTGAAAAAGAAGTTTTGCCTTTAGTTCTACTTTAAGGATTAAAAAAAAAGGTTATCAGAGGACACGTAGTGATGGTTGCTATGTACATGGGGGGGGGGGGGGGATCCGCTCTCTGATAAGGATGGTAATATGTCGAACACATCGAATATACTTTTCCAGCATTGTGCTGGCTTGTCCTCATTAATTGAATCCAGACATGACCTCAATTGGAGCATGAATTCCTATAGCCTGCCTGCCATTATGCGTTTTAATTAGCTCAGCTCATGGCTTATAAATGGCTCATTTATCTTTATAAGTTCCTATTAATTTGTTACTTTAAAAAAAAAAAAAAAAAAAAAAAAAGGCCTGCGATTGGAAAAATATCGAAATGTCTTTTAAAAACGCATCATGATAGCAATAAACTTTTAGCGGAAAAAATGTTACTTTTATTTTGGAAATGTGACTTCCTGAGTAGACAGATCTCAGATAATCAGAAATAACGCTGATACATCAAATGATAACATTTATTAAGGTCACTGATTCATATAAAATCCTGTAAAAAAATTCTGGATGGCTTCACAATACGGTAACAAATAAGATATATATATATATATACAGTGCCTTGCGAAAGTATTCGGCCCCCTTGAACTTTTCAACCTTTTGCCACATTTCAGGCTTCAAACATAAAGATATAACATTTTTATTTTTTGTGAAGAATCACCAACAAGTGGGACACAATTGTGAAGTGGAACGAAATCTATTGGATATTTTAAACTTTTTTAGCAAATAAAAAACTGAAAAGTGGTGCGTGCAAAATTATTCGGCCCCCTTTACTTTCAGTGCAGCAAACTCACTCCAGAAGTTCAGCGAGGATCTCTGAATGATCCAATGTTGTCCTAAATGACTGATGGTGATAAATAGAATCCACCTGTGTGTAATCAAGTCTCTGTATAAATGCTCCTGCTCTGTGATAGTCTCAGGGTTCTGTTGAAAGCGCAGAGAGCATCATGAAGACCAAGGAACACACCAGGCAGGTCCGTAATACTGTTGTGGAGAAGTTTAAAGCCGGATTTGGATACAAAAAGATTTCCCAGGCTTTAAACATCCCAAGGAGCACTGTGCAAGCGATCATTTTGAAATGGAAGGAGTATCAGACCACTGCAAATCTACCAAGACCTGGCCGTCCCTCTAAACTTTCAGCTCAGACAAGAAGACTGATCAGAGATGCAGCCAAGAGGCCCATGATCACTCTGGATGAACTGCAGAGAACTACAGCTGAGGTGGGAGAGTCTGTCCATAGGATAACAATCAGTCGTACACTGCACAAATCTGCCCTTTATGGAAGAGTGGCAAGAAGAAAGACATTTCTCAAAGACATCCATAAAAAGTCTCGTCTAAAGTTTGCCACAAGCCACCTGGGAGACACACCAAACATGTGGAAGAAGGTGCTCTGGTCACATGAAACCAAAATCCAACTTTTTGCCCACAATGCGAAACGATATGTTTGGCGTAAAAGCAACACAGCTCATCACCCTCAACACACCATCCCCACTGTCACACATGGTGGTGGCAGCATCATGGTTTGGGCCTGCTTTTCTTCAGCAGGGACAGGGAAGAGGGTTAAAATTGAGGGGAAGATGGATGCAGCCAAATACAGGCCCATTCTGGATGAAAACCTGTTGGAGTCTGCAAAAGACCTGAAACTGGGACGGAGATTTATCTTCCAACAAGACAATGATCCCAAACATACAGCAAAATCTACAAAGGAATGGTTCACAAATAAACGTATCCAGGTGTTAGAATGGCCAAGTCAAAGTCCAGACCTGAATCCAATCGAGAATCTGTGGAAAGAGCTGAAAACTGCTGTTCACAAACGCTCTCCATCCAACCTCACTGAGCTCCAGCTGTTTTGCAAGGAAGAATGGGCAAGAATTTCAGTCTCTCGATGTGCAAAACTGATAGAGACACCCCAAGCGACTTGCAGCTGTAATCGCAGCAAAAGGTGGCTCTACAAAGTATTAACGCAAGGGGGCCGAATCATTTTGCACGCCCCACTTTTCATTTTTTTATTAGTTAAAAAAGTTTCAAAAATCCAATAAATTTCGTTCCACTTCACAATTGTGTCCCACTTGTTGGTGATTCTTCACAAAAAATAAAAATTTTATATCTTTATGTTTGAAGCCTGAAATGTGGCAAAAGGTTGAAAAGTTCAAGTGGGCCGAATACTTTCGCAAGGCACTGTATATATATATATATCATAGTTAAGCATACAACAATTAGATAGGGTATAATCATTTAATGCAATGGAAAAATAGTGGGGGAAGAAACAATACATGTAGGTACATTCAGGGTCTTACCTAGACGCTTAGGCCCCCAAGGTAGCCAGGCGACCGGGGGAAGCCTTCCCCGGCGACTGGGAGAGGTATTAAGCCCGACACTGGCCGATGTCTGTATAGAAATATTTACATTACGATTTACTAGTTTGTTAATTGCCTCAAGACATTTTGCCAGGTAACAACCAAGTGTAAGATCCACCTCAACCACCAGAAGTCAACCAGTGCCGTTGAGGGAAATGAGTGTGACCATTAAAAGGGTGAAGCCAAGTGACTGTGTTGAAAAAAGCTACATGGGAAGAAAACCCATGGTGAGGGGGAAAGGGAAAGGGGAGATGATTGAGTGGGAGAGAAGAGGGACAAAAGCAGGAAAAGTAAAGGTGAGGGAAAAACAACCAATTAATAAATGGGCGAATGAAGGGGGGGGGGGGGGGGCATAAGGGAAAAAGAAAGAGGGGGAGAAAGGAACAAAGGGGGGGAAAAAAATCCAGGGACCAGATTTCTCAACATCCATTTCAATTTTTATATAAAATCCTGACATATACCGCAGTGCTGTACAGAGATCACTGAGCCAGTCACATCAGTCTCCGGAGGAGCTTCTCCACCAGGTGGTGCTGTTCTGCAGGGTGCTGTTGGCTCACTCGGCTGTGATCTCAGCTGAGAGAACCCGCAAGCCTGGGCCTGTCCTGCAGGCTTTTCCCAGGCAAGCATGGACCATGCAGGGGAAGACGACGGTGGAGGCTCCCCAGAGGCACTGAGGCCTACACCATGTGCTCAGGCTGCATTGGATCCTGGGCCTGTCCCCATGCAAGGAGACTTCTTTAGCAGCAATCTAGGATAAAAGTGCTGAATAGACTTTGCCGCATTACCAAGGAGGAACAGAAACTTGCTGTCCTAAAAGCGGATTTCAGGAAAATCCTGAAGGAAAGCAGCCGTGCGTTTAGAGAAAAATATGAGAATGAGGAGACATTCCAACAGGTGAAGAGAGTACCTGTGCCAGTACCAGCCAGAGGGTGGATGCCAAAGCAACGGCGACAGTATGGATGGGGGTAAGGAAGTGGCTTCACATGGTGGCCTCAGTATCTGTCTCAGGATCTGTTGCACCTGAGTCAGTATCTGCCCCCTCCCACCCCAGCAGCCTGGGTCATCTCAGGAGGAGGTTGAGGAAAATGGCAGATTGCTGCAGACCATTATGGAAATGGAATATCCCTTGAAATGGCAGCAACCCATCAGATGAAGAGGAGGATGTCGTCACTCAGTCTGTAATGCCGCGTACACACGGGCGGACTGTATGGCGTACTTAGTCCGTCTAAACACATTTCAGCAGACAGTCCGCTCGTGTGTGGGCTTCAGCGGACTTTTTCAGCGTGCAGTCTGGCGTACTAAGTATTTCGGATTTTTCGAAATTCTGTCCGTCATACTTTGGTTTCAGCGGACAATCTGCTCGTCAGTAGGCTAGTTCGACGGACTAAGAATGGCGCATGCTCAGAAAGGATTTACACGGCAGAAAGGTGCTTTGCTGTGTTTTGGACTTCCTATTTCTAGTCCCGTCGTACGTGCTGTACACGTCATCGCGCAAGCTTTCGACGGACTGTTTGTGCATCCGTGTGTGGTCAAGTCCGTTCAGTGGAAAGTATGACGGACTGTCCGTCGGATTGTATGACGGACTAAGTACGCCATACAGTCCGCTCGTGTGTACGCGGCATAAGAGAGAAAGTTGTGGAAAAAGTTTAATTTAAGTCTGATCAAGATGGCAGCAGTGATACAGTGTCTGCAAATGGAGGACAGGCTGTTTCAGTTCAGGAAAATGCTGGTGAAGGAATGCTTGTTGAGAATATCTCTCCGTGTATGGATGCCATTCCTGTGATTGCTGCTACAGACAAAGAAACTGCATCTGTCAATGGATCCTTGCAGTCAGCAAGGAATGCAGGAGGAGATTGTGTCAATCCTGACAAAGAAGTTCTTGCTGTCTGCGAGAAGGAGGAGCAGGAGTCCCACATGGACACTAAAATCGAAGAGCAAGAAAGTCGCATAGAAGCTAAAACAGCTGGTGTACCTAATAACTGGACTGCTGGTAATTGTGGTACTTCTGGGACTATGGTAAGTGGGACTGTTGTGCTGGAGGGGAGGAGGGAGGATCGAGTGGTGGGTGAATTGCCAAACCAGATTTCAGAGGTTCCTATGCAGCCAGTAAATGTGTCATCTGTCCTAGTTATGAACTATGCTAAGGCTGTGTCGGGACAAAATCATGCTGCCGGTGGAAGGGAGCCAGTTGTGCGACTTTCACCTAAAGCACCTTCCATTAAATGCAGGAATGTGATACAGCTCAGATGAGAAGGAGGAGGTATTCCACCTATCAGGAGGGTGGTTGTGGTTAGGATCCTAGCCATGGGATTTATGACGGAGGATATTTATGCTTTTATCAGTCCTACTGGTTCCTTTGAATATAATTTATCATTTGTGCATCCAGAATCACTGGATCTGTTTTGGGATCGTGTTGAGAATGTGTATAGGGGCCAGCCAGACTGGAAGGGGCTTGTCCCTAAGGTAATTTCATGATAGCTCTTGATTAGGGATGAGCCGAACACCCCCCGGTTCAGTTCGCACCAGAACTTTCGAACGGACCCCAAATTCGTACGAACGTTAGAACCCCATTGAAGTCTATGGGACTCGAACGTTCGAAATTAAAAGTGCTAATTTTAATGGCTAATATGCAAGATACTGTCCTAAAAAGGGTTTGGGGACCTGGCTCCTGCCTCAGGGGACATGGGTCACTGCAAAAAAAACTTTTAAAAATGGCAGTTTTGGCGGGAGCACTGATTTTAATGACGATTAAAGTGAAAAAAAAAGTGAAATATTCCTTTAAATATGGTGCCTGGGGGGTGTCTGTAGTATGCCTGTGAAGTGCCACGTGTTTCCCGTGTTTAGAACAGTCCCTGCACAAAATGACATTAAACGGAAATAACACCATTTAAAACTGCTTGCGGTTTTAATGTTATATCTGGTTCCTGCAATATGGTTGAAAATCATTCAGAAAAATGGCATGGGTAGCCCTCCCTGCCCATTACCAGCCTATTTGGGTCTTGTACGCATATTAAGGGGAACCCCGTACCCATATTAAAAAAAGGAAATGCGTGTGGCCCCCAGGTCCTATATACTCAGAACAGCAGTATACAGGCGGTGCAAACAAGACAGGGACTGTGTAGATTTGTTGTGTTAAGTTGAATCTGTTTGTAATTTTCAACTGGTACATTTTTAAAGTGTAGCTCCAGTCAAAAAAACAATTTTTAAGCTTTTTGGAAAACATAGGGAAGGGTTATCACCCCTGTATAATTTGTTTTGTCGTCCATCTTTTTTCATCTCACTTGCTGCTGTCTCCTTGCGTTTGCAAGTAGGAGATGTTTGTAAGTTGGATGTTTGAAAGTAGGGGCCTGCCCTATATGCTCTGCAGAAATGGCGGAACAAGGTGTTGGTTTTGCCACAACATTGTAAGCCCTCAAAGTGACTCTTGGTGGGCGCTGGAGCGCCCTGCTGTGAACGATTATATCAGGAATTGTAATTACATGCCATTGTTGAACAGTGGTAGAAAAATTGACCTTTGGTGGTTGTGGTGCTGGTGCCACAACACTATAAGTCCTCACCGTTACTCTGGGTGGGCACAGGAACGGGCCCTCCTGTGAAATATTATATCAAGAATTGTAATTACATGTCCCTGTTAAACAGGGGCAGAAAAATTGGGCCTTAGGCACTGGTGCTGGTGCCACGACACTGCAACCTCTCCCATATACTCTAGTTTTAGTGCAGGAATTAGCCCTGCTGCAAAGCATTGCATCAAAAATTGTAATTAAACTGATTACAAATTGACTGCAAGCTCTATTTAAAACGAGCAAGATAGTTAGCTATATAGGTGGATATAGCGGTGTATACTGGGTTGAGAGCACACAGACAGCACGCACAATCTCCTAACGCTGACTGAAAGCTCTATTTAAAACGAGCAAGATAGTCAGCTATATAGGTGGATATAGCGGTGTATACTGCGTTCAGAGCACGCAGACAGCACGCACAATCTCCTAACACTGACTGAAAGCTCTATTTAAAACAAGCAAGATAGTTAGCTATATAGGTGGATATAGCGGTGTATACTGCGTTCAGAGCACGTAGACAGCACGCACAATCTCCTAACACTGACTGAAAGCTCTATTTAAAACAAGCAAGATAGTTAGCTATATAGGTGGATATAGCGGTGTATACTGCGTTCAGAGCACGCAGACAGCACGCACAATCTCCTACCGCTGACTGCAAGCTCTATTTAAAACGAGCAAGATAGTTAGCTATATAGGTGGATATAGCGGTGTATACTGCGTTCAGGGCACGCAGACAGCACGCACAATCTCCTAACACTGACTGCAAGCTCTATTATAAAAGATAGATATATCGCTAGCTATATAGGTGAATATAGCGGTGTATACTGCGGTCAGGGCACGCAGACAACAACCACTACAGAAGAGCAAGATCGAAAAATCGTCCGATAACGATCGGTGTGTACTGTGTTGAAAGTACACAGAACACCCACTAACTGCTACAGACGCCAACACACTACACAAGGCCACCGCGCTGGCGGCCTTATATAGTGTGGGGCATGTACTACACAGCCTGAGCTATGATTGGCGACAGGCATCCTGCCTGTGGCCAATCATGGCTCTCCTCGCTGCCGGCGCTGTGATTGGCCAAGCATGTGGGGTCACAGTGCATGCTTGGCCAATCATGAGCCAGCAATTCACTGCGCCATCGTAGGGCATTGTGGGCCGTGAGTGCCACACGAATTTGGCGCGAACGGCCCATAACGTTCGGAATTCGCCTAACGGGCGAACAGCCGATGTTCGAGACAAAGCTCATCCCTACTCTTGATAAAGAATGTGACTATCCTGACAAGGAATGAGTCTATACCCCTGAGGATTTATGGGTCTGGTTGAAGAGGTTTGGTGAAACGATGTGTCCTCTAAAAAAGATTGTGGATGATAGAGGAATCTGGGACGGGTGGGTGGTCGATGTCAATGAGGCTGAGAGTGTGTGAGAATGTGGTCCAGCATTTGCCCTCTTCTGCCTTTATTGGTAGAGATAGGATTAATGTCTTCTACCCTGGTCAACTTAAGGTGTGCCATAAATGTGGAGTCAAGACACGTGAAGTCCTTGTACAGAGTGGCTGAAAGCTTCATGCTTGTGAATGGTTGGATCGGACGCCCTTTTGAGGTTGGCTTGGGTGTGCGTCAGGGGTGTCCTTTGAGTCCCCTGCTATACGCGTTTGCAATCAATCCCTTCATCTGGAGGTTAGAGAGCAGACCATTGTGCAGAGTGCCTTTGAGCATTGCTGGTGAGCCTCCTCTGAGGGTCGTGGCCTATGCTGATGACATGTCTGTTTTCATCTCTGGGACAGAGGAGGCAGAGCAGGTGGTCTCAGTGATGGAGCAGTATGCTGAGGCATCTGGCTCAAAGATCAATCAGGATAAGGGTGAGGTTTTCTGGATGGGAGAGGAATGGCGACGGTTTCGAGCTTCCGGATGTCTCCCAAAAGCCCCAACAGGAAATTAAAGTTTTAGGCATCAAAGTTGGTCCTTGCCGATGCTAAGGTTGCAAGCTAAAGGATTGGAAACTCTCTTACAGGGAAAGGATTGATCTGTTTAAAACTTATCTGATCCCGGTATTTATGCAGGTCAACTTTGTCTGTATTTTGCCACTATCTCTCTATGCGAGGATCTACAGCTGTATCTTACAACTGTTTTGGGGAACAAACTGAATCTCATTAAGAGGTCTGTAACCTACCTTCCCAGGCAGATGTGTGGCCTAGGTATGGTCAACCCGGTGGTATTTTTTTCTCTGATGTTTTTAAAACATAATTTTGCTAACACGCTGGCAGAGGAGCCCGGGAGAATGGGGGGCCAGTGAAAATCCTGAGGGTCCGATATGGTAAGCTCCTGGCTTATGTTGCTCCGTGTCTGAAAATGCTTCTGCAGTGGTGAGTGACGACAGAGGAAATTAAGTCTCTTCCTAGAAAGGCCCCTGGAGAGGAGGATTGTTGAATATGCCTTTAGAGAGCCACTGGCCTTGAGGGATTGCCCAAGCCCTGTTATGAGGAAGGGTCTGCATTTGCTCAATCTAGAGAGAATCCCTAGAAGTTTAGGGGACTTGTCCTGGCGCTCGTTCCATGGCAGAGAACCCTGGTTGTCCAAGAGTGGAGTATGGTGGGGTGGAGGAGACAATGGACCATTTCTTGCTTCAGTGCCCCTTCAATTTAGAAGTCTATATGCGGGTGGGTGGGGCTCTGGGTATCCCTTTCCTTTCCCGCTTGAGTTATGCAGAGTGGTCATACGAAGCCTTTCAAACTCACTAGGATTTTGATTTTGAGACACTTTTTCTAGTTAGCTTAGTAGTCCGTTACTTCATGTAGAATGCACGATGTCAGTCCTTCCTGTTGAGGTGGTGCTGCGCGACATTCTGGGTGATTTGAGGTCTTGATAAGGACAGGTGAAGGCCGGGGGCCTGAACAAAGGCGGGGAGGAATGTCAGGTCCCCGTAGCTGCTGTCTGTCAGTCACTGGGTGTGCGGCTTGTTTGTAATATTTTTAATAAACAAAAATATACACTCTAATGTCCCCGCAGTCACACACTTATATTATTACACATTTATATACAGTGCCTTGAAAAGTATTCATACCCCTTGAAATTCCACACATTTTGTCATGTTACACCCAAAAACCTAAATGTATTTTATGTCATCGACCAACACAAAGTGGCACATAATTGTGAAGTAGAAGGAAAATTATAAATGATACAAATATATATGTGAAAAGTGTGGGGGGGGGCATTTGTGTGGCGCCCCCCGGAGTCAATACTTTGTAGAACCCTCTTTGTCTGCAATTACAGCTGCAAGTCTTTTAGGGGTCTCTACCAGCTTTGCCCATCTAGAGAGGACATTTCTGCCCATTCTTCTTCTTTGTAAAATATCTCAAGCTCTGTCAGATTGGATGGAGAGCGTCTGTGATCAGCAATTTTCAAGTCTTGCCACAGATTCTCAATGGGATTTAGGTCTGGACTGTGACTGGGCCATTCTAACACATGAATATGCTTTGATGTAAACCATTCCATTGTAGCTCTGGCTGGATGTTTCGGGTCGTTGTCCTGCTGGAAGGGGAACCTCCGCCCCGGTCTCAAGTCTTTTGCCGACTCTAACAGGTTTTCTTCTAAGATTGTCCTGTATTTGTCTCCATCCATCTTCCCATCACCTCTGACCAGCTTCCCTGTCCCTGCTGAAGAAAACCATCCCCACCACATGATGCTGCCACCACCATGTCTCACGGTGGGATGGTGTGTTCGGGGGGATGGGCGGTGTTAGTTTCCCCCACACATAGCGTTTTGCTTTTAGGCCATAAAGTAGAATTTTGGTCTCCTCTGACCAGATCACCTTCTTCCACATGTTTGCTGCCCCCTCCCCCACATGGCTTCTCATGAACTACAAACAGGACTTCTTACGACTTTCTTTCTCCAATGTCTTTCTTCTTGTCACTCTTCCATAAAGGGCAGATTTGTGGAGAGACGACTAATAGTTGTCCTGTGGACAGATTCTCCCGCCTGAGCTGTGGATCTCTGCAGCTCCTCCAGAGTTACCATGGACCTCTTGGCTCTTCTCTGATGAATGCTCTCCTTGCCCGGCCCGGCCAGTTTAGGTGGACGGCCGTGTCTTGGTAGGTTTGCGGTTGTGCCCATACTCTTTCCATTTTCCGATGATGGATTGAACGGTGGTGAGCTAAGATGCGGACTTGCAGCGGCCAGGAGCTTATTACCTGCCTGAGCGGTGTGCACATTATTTTTGGACTAGCAAGTCAGCAACTTTACCACCTGGCAGATTTATACCTCACAATAGGAGTATCGCCTTTATATTTTTATAGAATTGTTTTCATTAGATACCTTATTTTAGATTCAGTGATGTCATCACCAGGTCTCAGCGCTTCTCTATACAATGCAGGCAGATCATGGCTGGTGGGAGGGACCGGTACATAGCTTCCCTTCCTGAAAACATCACAGCACCCGGCCTCAGTGCTCTCAAGAACTCGCAGTGGGAGGAGTCATTCCAGTATCAAAATGCCTTGATGGGTGTATGTCAAGTCTGGGGTAGTGGGCGTTCCTAGGCAGGCTGCAATTGCATGAAGACCACGCCCACATGTGAAGCTGAGCCTCCATGATTGAAAAGATTGAAATCCAATAAATGAAAGTGGCGGTCCAGGGACAGTCATGGGGCTCTCTCTCTGAATTGCTGCAGCTTTTGATGCACATTGTGTGTATGTTTTCATGTTGGAAATGTACGCAGTAATTTTGTGTTATCGCTTGAGTATAGTCTATGAAACGCGTAGCTTGGCATTTGTTCCCGGGGACTCATAAAGACAACAGCAATTCCGTCTGATCTACGCGGGTCACTTCCCAGACAACCTCATTCCCGTCTGTTACAATTTTGCATCCTTTTAAATCTCCCGGGAAATTCCTTATGATAAGTGTTGCCGCGGCGCTCCGCAGTCTGGGAGCTCAGGACGGTAAAACACGGAGGTGACAAGCCGCGCTTTGTTTAAAAACCGCCACCACGCCGCACAAATCTCAGAGCGCTAAGTAGCCAGAATATAAACCAGCCAGTGTTTCCTGTGATGTACGCCGCTTAAAGCAGCTTCATTCCACGGCGCTTAAAGTCTCGCTATCGCTCGCGCTCCATCCCCCCAGGGCCGCTATAATTTTGTATTTTTTAAACTGAGCAGCTGAAAATATTTGACGTGGGAATCAATATAATGCGCCTGGATGACTTGTGATATTTATTTCCATTCATATATTATTGAACTGCAGAAAGAGCGAGGAACCGATCCAGAATCTCACTTCCCAGCAGCTGCTGGAGCTCCCAGGATGACGTCCTACTCATCGCTACAATGTATCACTAATTGTTACACGACAATCATATATACAATGTATCACTAATTGTTACACGACAATCATATATACAATGTATCACTAATTGTTACACGACAATCATATATACAATGTATCACTAATTGTTACACGACAATCATATATACAATGTATCACTAATTGTTACACGACAATCATATATACAATGTATCACTAATTGTTACACGACAATCATATATACAATGTATCACTAATTGTTACACGACAATCATATAAACAATGTATCACTAATTGTTACACGACAATCATATATACAATGTATCACTAATTGTTACACGACAATCATATATACAATGTATCACTAATTGTTACACGACAATCATATATACAATGTATCACTAATTGTTACACGACAATCATTTATACAATGTATCACTAATTGTTACACGACAATCATATATACAATGTATCACTAATTGTTACACGACAATCATATATACAATGTATCACTAATTGTTACACGACAATCATATAAACAATGTATCACTAATTGTTACACGACAATCATATATACAATGTATCACTAATTGTTACACGACAATCATATATACAATGTATCACTAATTGTTACACGACAATCATTTATACAATGTATCACTAATTGTTACACGACAATCATATATACAATGTATCACTAATTGTTACACGACAATCATATATACAATGTATCACTAATTGTTACACGACAATCATTTATACAATGTATCACTAATTGTTACACGACAATCATATATACAATGTATCACTAATTGTTACACGACAATCATATATACAATGTATCACTAATTGTTACACGACAATCATATAAACAATGTATCACTAATTGTTACACGACAATCATATATACAATGTATCACTAATTGTTACACGACAATCATATATACAATGTATCACTAATTGTTACACGACAATCATATATACAATGTATCACTAATTGTTACACGACAATCATATATACAATGTATCACTAATTGTTACACGACAATCATTTATACAATGTATCACTAATTGTTACACGACAATCATATATACAATGTATCACTAATTGTTACACGACAATCATTTATACAATGTATCACTAATTGTTACACGACAATCATATATACAATGTATCACTAATTGTTACACGACAATCATATATACAATGTATCACTAATTGTTACACGACAATCATATATACAATGTAGCACTAAATGAAATCATATATATAAATGTTACACGACAATCATAAATACAATGTATCAATTAATGTTACATGAAAGTTGCATATATCCAGTATCTCACAAAAGTGAGTACACCCCTCCCTCACATTTGTGTAAATCTTTTCATGTGACAACACTGAAGAAATGACACTTGTCTACAATGTAAAGTAGTGAGTGTACAGCTTGTATAACAGTGTAAATTTCCTGTCCCCTCAAAATAACTCAACACACAGCCATGAATGTCTAAACCGCTGGCAACAAAAGTCAGTACACCCCCTAAGTGAAAATGTCCAAATTGGGCCCAAAGTGTCAATATTTTGTGTGGCCGCCGTTATTTTCCAGCACTGCCTTAACCCTCTTGGGCATGGAGGTCAGCAGAGCTTCACAGGTCACCACTGGAGTCCTCTTCCCCTCCCCCATGATGACATCACAGAGCTGGTGGATGTTGGAGACCTTCCCCTCCTCCACCTTCCGTCTGAGGATGTCCCACAGATGATCAATAGGGTTTAGGTCTGGAGACATGCTTGGCCAGTCCATCACCTTTACCCTCAGCTTCTTTAGCAAGGCAGTGGTGGTGTTGGAGGTGTGTTTGGGGTGGTTATCATGTTGGAATACTGCCCTGCGGCCCAGTCTCTGAAGGGAGGGGATCATGCTCTGCTTCAGTATGTCACAGTACATGTTGGCATTCATGGTCCCCTCAATGATCTGTAGCCCCCCCAGTGCAGCAGCACTCATGCAGCCCCAGACCATGACACTCCCACCACCATGCCTGACTGTAGACAAGACACACTTGTCTTTGTCCTCCTCACCTGGTTGCCCCCACACACGCTTGTGACCATCTGACACCAAATACCTTCATCTTGGTCTCATCAGACCACAGGACATGGTTCCAGTAATCCATCTCCTTAGTTTGCTTGTCTTCAGCAAACTGTTTGTGGTCTTTCTTGTGCATCATCTTTAGAAGAGGCTTCCTTCTGGGATGACAGCCATGCAGACCAATTTGATGCAGTGTGCGGCGTATGGTCTGAGCACTGACAGGCTGACCCCCACCCCTACAACCTCTGCAGCAATGCTGGCAGCACTCATACGTCTATTTCCCAAAGACAACCTCTGGATATAACGCTGAGCACGTGACCTCAACTTCTTTGGTGGACCATGGCGAGGCCTGTTCTGAGGGGAACCTGTCCTGTTATACCGCTGTATGGTCTTGGCCACCGTGCTGCAGCTCAGTTTTAGGGTCTCTGCAATCTTCTTATAGCCTAGGCCAGTGATGGCGAACCTTGGCACTCCAGATGTTTTGGAACCACATTTCCCATGATGCTCAACTACACTGCAGAGTGCATGAGCATCATTGGAAATGTGGTTCCAAAACATCTGGGGTGCCAAGGTTCGCCATCACTGGCCTAGGCCTTCTTTATGTAGAGCAAAAATTCCCTTTTTTTCAGATCCTCAGAGAGTTCTTTGCCATGAGGTGCCATGTTGAACTTCCAGTGACCAGTATCAGAGAGTGAGAGCGATAACACCAAATTTAACACACCTGCTCCCCATTCACACCTGAGACCTTGTAACACTAACAAGTCACATAACACCGGGGGGAGGGAAAATGGCAAATTGGGCCCAATGTGGACATTTTCACTTAGGGGTGTACTGACTTTTGTTGCCAGTGGTTTAGACATTAATGGCTGTGTGTTGAGTTATTTTGAGGGGACAGGAAATTTACACTGTTATACAAGCTGTACACTCACTACTTTACATTGTAGACAAGTGTCATTTCTTCAGTGTTGTCACATGAAAAGAGGGAAGAGAAGATTTACACAAATGTGACTGAGGGGTGTACTTACTTTTGTAAGATACTGTATATTTGAGAAAAATACATTTTAATGAATTGAAAAAAAAAAGAACAAAACACAATATTTGCCCCAATTGTTTTGTATAATTTGAATGATGATGTGACGCCGAGTAAATAGATACCTAACATGTCAAGCTTTAAAATTGCGCACGCATTTTTAACCTATGCAAAAAAAATAAAAAATGCTCTAACAATGAAAAGGATTAAATCCACCTACTGATATTCCGTTGGGCCCTAAAGTTGAAGGAAATGGGAGGTTCTACCTACTAAGATCACGATAAAAAAAATAAAAATAAAAGTTGGGTTCGGCCAATCCGGAAAATGAGAATTCTTAGGGAGTTCTGTGAGAGAAATTTGATATAATGATTTGATTGACTTTTTTTTTTTTTTATTGGAAATAAAAAAATAAAAATAATAAATCATTATATATAATAAAATATTAAATCCTAGCTAGTTTCACATTGGATTGGGTTTCTTATACTCTCCAATTATAAAATGGCGGGCGTATCAGTCTCATCGCTAATAAAAGCGTCGCGTTTCTTTAACGCACAGCCCCTCTTATCCCCGGCGCGTTGTCCTTTGCTAACCTCACCTAAATAGTCTGACACTTTGTTTTTTAGCTTCCCCTTGCTAATTCACTGCTCTTAGCTGTAAAATAATGGCAAACAACGGGTTGGAACAGCTAATGTCAGCGAGAGAGACGGCGTGCCGCGCCATTCGTTTACTTGTACACGTAATAAGCTCTTTTTCCGAGAAGACGAAACCATAAACTTGAGAGATAACCTAATGGAAAGAACGCCCATCACTCTCTTTAAATGTTACTTTAATCTTTCTCTAGCTAATTGGATTTCTCTTCTAATCAGTCTAAAAACAGTTACCATTTCCCCGGTCGCAAGACGGGGGTAACGCCGAGCGGTTATTGCGTTGTGTCGCAGCTCCGCGTGGTCTTCGGGGATTTAACAAGTGCCTGTCTGGATTCGGCATGCTGAGAGGTTTCAAAACTGTCATGGCGGTGGCTCCCTGCGATACTTTTTCTAATGGCGCCATAATGGAAGCCATTATTGGATTCTTCCAGAATTAAAGTGAATGCATTGCCGCTTTTTTTTTTTTTATAGTTTATTTATTAGTTACTCGAAGACCAAGATTTTATTGGCACTTTTTGTTCACAAGCAAAAATCTGTATTTTTTTTTTTTTTTTTACTAGAAAATTACATGAAATCCTCAAACATTTTTTTCTTTCTTTTTTTTTTTTTTAAAGCAGAGGACCTAGAGAATAAAATGGCAATTGCTGCAATTTTTATGTCGCAAGGTATTTGCGCAGCAGTTTTTCAAACGCAATTTTTTTTTTTTTGGAAGAAATACATTTTAAATTAATTTTAATCCAAATAAAATAAAAAAAACACAATACATAACCCAATTTCTTGATAAGATATAAAAGATGATGTTACGCCGAGGAAATAGATACCTAACATGTCACGCTTTAACCACTTGCCTACTGGGCACTTAAACCCCCTTCCTGCCCAGACCAATTTTCAGCTTTCGGTGCTCTCACACTTTGAATGACAATTACTCAGTCATGTAACACTGTACCCAAATGAATTTTTTGTCCTTTTTTCCCCACAAATAGAGCTTTCTTTTGGTGATATTTGATCACCTCTGGGGTTTTTATTTTTTGCGCTATAAATGAAAAAAGACCGAAAATTTTGAAAAAAAACGCATATTTCTTTGTTTCTGTGACAGAATTATGCAAATTATTAATTTTTCTTCATAAATTTTGGCCACAATTTATACGGCTACATATCTTTGGTAAAAATAACCCAAATTAGGGGATATTATTTGGTCTTAGTGAAAGTTAGAGAGTCTACAAGCTGTGGTGCGAATCGCACAAAATTGATCATCACATCTGATGTACTGGTGGCCGATCTCATTTCTTGTGACCCGAACAAGTCAGGAAAGTACAAATACCCCCCAAATGACCCCTTTTTGGAAAGTAGACATTCCAAGGTATTTAGTAAGAGGCATGGGGAGCTTTTTGATGTTGTCATTTTTTTCCCACAATTCTTTGCAAAATTAAGATTTTTCATTTTTTTTATTTTTCTCCACAAAATTGTCATTGTAATAGGTTATTTCTCTCACGTGGCATGTGTATACCACAAATGACACCCCCAAAAAAATTCTGCTACTCCTCCTGAGTATTACAATACCACATGTGTGGGACTTTTTCACAGCCTGGCCACATAGAGAGGCCCAACATGTAGGGAGCGCCGTCAGGTGTTCTAGGAGCATAAATTACACATCTAACTTGTTGACTATTTATTACGCTTTTGAAGCACCAGGACAATGACACGTGACACTGATGACAGATGGCACTGATACGTGGCAATGACGACACTTATACGTGGCACTGATGACACGTGGCACTAATATGTGGCACTGATGACAGATGGCACTAATATGTGGCACTGATGACAGATGGCACTAATATGTGGCACTGATGACAGATGGCACTAATATGTGGCACTGATGACACGTAGCACTAATACGTGGCACTGAAGACACGTGGCACTAATACGTGGCACTGATGACAGATGGCACTAATACGTGGCACTAATACGTGCCACCAATGACAGATGGCACTAATACATGGCACCGATGACACGTGACACTGATGACAGATGGCACTGATAAGTGGCATTGATGACACGTGACACTGACAACAGATGGCACGTGACACTGACAGGTGGCACTGATGACAAATGGCACTGATACGTGGCACTGATGACAGATGGCACTAATACGTGGCACTGATGACAGATGGCACTATGTGGCACTGATGACACGTGGCACTGATGACAGATGGCACTTATACGTGGCACTGATGACAGATGGCACTGGGGGCAAATGGCACTGGGGGCAGGTGGCACTGGGGGCAGGTAGCACTGGGGGCAGGTAGCACTGGGATTGATGGCACTGGGGGCAGGTAGCACTGGGGTGGATGGCACTGGGGTGGATGGCACTGGGGCGGATGGCACTGGGGCAGATGGCACTGCTGGGGGAGGATGGCACTGCTGGGGGAGGATGGCACTTTTTACTTTACTTTTTTTACTTTTTTTTCAGCTCAAGGCAGAACGGCTGCCGCTGCAGCCGTTCATCTCTCCCCTCTCACACTGTCTGTGTGAGGAGGGAGAGCGGCGCTGAGAGATGATCTCATATGTTTACATATGAGATCATCTCCCATTGGATACGCTGATCACGCTGTAAACGGCCGCTGTGATTGGCCGTTTACAGCGATCTGTGTTTGCCTGTCCCCGGGGGACACGGCGAACACAGAACTTCCGCGATGCGCGCCCGCGGCGGCGCGCATTGCGGAAGTAAACATTAGGACGTCCAGGGACGGCCACCCGGACGAATGCTCTGCTCTACGGCCGTCATTCGGCTATAGTCATTCGGCTATAGGGCGGGCGCGAGGTGGCTAAAATCGTGCACGCTCGTGGAATGGCGACAAACTAAGATCCTTAAAAATCTCCATAGGCAACGCTTTCAAATTTTTTTTTTTTTTATAGTTAACCTGTTTAGAGTTACAGAGGAGGTCCAGTGCTAGGATTATTGTTCTCGCTATAATGCTCGCGGCGACACCTCACATGTGTAGTGCGAAAACAGTTTTCATATGCGGGTGCTTTAAATTTTGTTTAGTTTTTTTTCCTATGTATTTAATTAATTAATTTATTTTATTTTACACTATCCCTTTTAATAATTTTTTTTTTTTAATCAGTTTTATTCCTATTACATGAAATAAGGGGTGACGGGTCCTCTTTATGGAGATCTCATGTAATAGAAATAAGAGATGACGGGTCCTCTTTATGGAGATCATGTAATAGAAATAAGAGATGACGGGTCCTCTTTATGGAGATCTTGTAATAGAAATAAGAGATGACAGGTCCTCTTTATAGAGATCATGTAATAGAAATAAGAGATGACGGGTCCTCTTTATGGGGATCATGTAATAGAAATAAGAGATGACAGGCCCTCTTTATGGGGATCATGTAATAGAAATAAGAGATGACGGGTCCTCTTTATGGGGATCATGTAATAGAAATAAGAGATGACAGGCCCTCTTTATGGGGATCATGTAATAGAAATAAGAGATGACGGGTCCTCTTTATGGGGATCATGTAATAGAAATAAGAGATGACAGGTCCTCTTTATGGAGATCATGTAATAGAAATAAGAGATGACCGGTCCTCTTTATGGGGATCTCATGTAATAGAAATAAGAGATGACGGGTCCTCTTTATGGAGATCATGTAATAGAAATAAGAGATGACGGGTCCTCTTTATGGAGATCTCATGTAATAGAAATAAGAGATGACAGGTCCTCTTTATGGGGATCTCATGTAATAGAAATAAGAGATGACGGGTCCTCTTTATGGAGATCATGTAATAGAAATAAGAGATGACAGGTCCTCTTTATGGAGATCTCATGTAATAGAAATAAGAGATGACGGGTCCTCTTTATAGAAAGATCTTGTAATAGAAATAAGAGATGACAGGTCCTCTTTATGGAGAGATCATGTAATAGAAATAAGAGATGACAGGTCGTCTTTATGGAGATGATGTAATAGAAATAAGAGATGACGGGTCCTCTTTATGGAGATCATGTAATAGAAATAAGAGATGACAGGTCCTCTTTATGGAGATCATGTAATAGAAATAAGAGATGACGGGTCCTCTTTATGGAGATCTCATGTAATAGAAATAAGAGATGACGAGTCCTCTTTATAGAAAGATCTTGTAATAGAAATAAGAGATGACAGGTCGTCTTTATGGGGATCATGTAATAGAAATAAGAGATGACGGGTCCTCTTTATGGAGAGATCTTGTAATAGAAATAAGAAATGACAGGTCCTCTTTATGGAGATCATGTAATAGAAATAAGAGATGACAGGTCCTCTTTATGGAGATCTCATGTAATAGAAATAAGAGATGACGGGTCCTCTTTATGGAGATCTCATGTAATAGAAATAAGAGATGACGGGTCCTCTTTATGGAGAGATCTTGTAATAGAAATAAGAGATGACGGGTCCTCTTTATGGAGATCTCATGTAATAGAAATAAGAGATGACGGGTCCTCTTTATGGAGAAATCTTGTAATAGAAATAAGAGATGACAGGTCCTCTTTATGGAGATCTCATGTAATAGAAATAAGAGATGACGGGTCCTCTTTATGGAGATCATGTAATAGAAATAAGAGATGACAGGTCCTCTTTATGGAGATCATGTAATAGAAATAAGAGATGACAGGTCCTCTTTATGGAGATCTCATGTAATAGAAATAAGAGATGACGGGTCCTCTTTATGGGGATCATGTAATAGAAATAAGAGATGACGGGTCCTCTTTATGGGGATCATGTAATAGAAATAAGAGATGACGGGTCCTCTTTATGGAGATCTCATGTAATAGAAATAAGAGATGACGGGTCCTCTTTATGGAGATCATGTAATAGAAATAAGAGATGACGGGTCCTCTTTATGGAGATCTCATGTAATAGAAATAAGAGATGACAGGTCCTCTTTATGGGGATCTCATGTAATAGAAATAAGAGATGACGGGTCCTCTTTATGGGGATCTCATGTAATAGAAATAATAGATGACGGGTCCTCTTTATGGAGATCATGTAATAGAAATAAGAGATGACGGGTCCTCTTTATGGAGATCTCATGTAATAGAAATAAGAGATGACAGGTCCTCTTTATGGGGATCATGTAATAGAAATAAGAGATGACGGGTCCTCTTTATGGAGAAATCTTGTAATAGAAATAAGAGATGACGGGTCCTCTTTATGGAGATCTCATGTAATAGAAATAAGAGATGACAGGTCCTCTTTATGGATCTCATGTAATAGAAATAAGAGATGACAGGTCCTCTTTATGGGGATCTCATGTAATAGAAATAAGAGATGACGGGTCCTCTTTATGGAGAAATCTTGTAATAGAAATAAGAGATGACAGGTCCTCTTTATGGGGATCATGTAATAGAAATAAGAGATGACGGGTCCTCTTTATGGAGAAATCTTGTAATAGAAATAAGAGATGACGGGTCCTCTTTATGGAGATCTCATGTAATAGAAATAAGAGATGACAGGTCCTCTTTATGGATCTCATGTAATAGAAATAAGAGATGACAGGTCCTCTTTATGGGGATCATGTAATAGAAATAAGAGATGACGGGTCCTCTTTATGGAGAAATCTTGTAATAGAAATAAGAGATGACGGGTCCTCTTTATGGAGATCTCATGTAATAGAAATAAGAGATGACAGGTCCTCTTTATGGATCTCATGTAATAGAAATAAGAGATGACAGGTCCTCTTTATGGGGATCTCATGTAATAGAAATAAGAGATGACGGGTCCTCTTTATGGAGAAATCTTGTAATAGAAATAAGAGATGACGGGTCCTCTTTATGGAGATCATGTAATAGAAATAAGAGATGACGGGTCCTCTTTATGGAGATCATGTAATAGAAATAAGAGATGACAGGTCCTCTTTATGGAGATCTCATGTAATAGAAATAAGAGATGACAGGTCCTCTTTATGGATCTCATGTAATAGAAATAAGAGATGACAGGTCCTCTTTATGGAGATCTTGTAATAGAAATAAGAGATGACGGGTCCTCTTTATGCAGATCATGTAATAGAAATAAGAGATGACGGGTCCTCTTTATGGAGATCATGTAATAGAAATAAGAGATGACAGGTCCTCTTTATGGAGATCTCATGTAATAGAAATAAGAGATGACAGGTCCTCTTTATGGAGATCTCATGTAATAGAAATAAGAGATGACAGGTCCTCTTTATGGATCTCATGTAATAGAAATAAGAGATGACAGGTCCTCTTTATGGAGATCATGTAATAGAAATAAGAGATGACAGGTCCTCTTTATGGAGATCTCATGTAATAGAAATAAGAGATGACAGGTCCTCTTTATGGAGATCTCATGTAATAGAATAAGAGATGACAGGTCCTCTTTATGGATCTCATGTAATAGAAATAAGAGATGACAGGTCCTCTTTATGGAGATCATGTAATAGAAATAAGAGATGACAGGTCCTCTTTATGGAGATCATGTAATAGAAATAAGAGATGACGGGTCCTCTTTATGGATCTCATGTAATAGAAATAAGAGATGACAGGTCCTCTTTATGGAGATCATGTAATAGAAATAAGAGATGACAGGTCCTCTTTATGGAGATCTCATGTAATAGAAATAAGAGATGACAGGTCCTCTTTATGGAGATCTCATGTAATAGAAATAAGAGATGACAGGTCCTCTTTATGGAGATCTCATGTAATAGAAATAAGAGATGACAGGTCCTCTTTATGGGGATCATGTAATAGAAATAAGAGATGACGGGTCCTCTTTATGGATCTCATGTAATAGAAATAAGAGATGACAGGTCCTCTTTATGGAGATCATGTAATAGAAATAAGAGATGACAGGTCCTCTTTATGGAGATCTCATGTAATAGAAATAAGAGATGACAGGTCCTCTTTATGGAGATCTCATGTAATAGAAATAAGAGATGACAGGTCCTCTTTATGGAGATCTCATGTAATAGAAATAAGAGATGACAGGTCCTCTTTATGGGGATCTCATGTAATAGAAATAAGAGATGACGGGTCCTCTTTATGGAGATCTCATGTAATAGAAATAAGAGATGACAGGTCCTCTTTATGGAGATCATGTAATAGAAATAAGAGATGACGGGTCCTCTTTATGGAGATCTTGTAATAGAAATAAGAGATGACGGGTCCTCTTTATGGAGATCTCATGTAATAGAAATAAGAGATGACAGGTCCTCTTTATGGGGATCTCATGTAATAGAAATAAGAGATGACAGGTCCTCTTTATGGGGATCTCATGTAATAGAAATAAGAGATGACAGGTCCTCTTTATGGAGATCTCATGTAATAGAAATAAGAGATGACAGGTCCTCTTTATGGGGATCTCATGTAATAGAAATAAGAGATGACAGGTCCTCTTTATGGGGATCTCATGTAATAGAAATAAGAGATGACAGGTCCTCTTTATGGAGATCTTGTAATAGAAATAAGAGATGACAGGTCCTCTTTATGGGGATCTCATGTAATAGAAATAAGAGATGACGGGTCCTCTTTATGGAGATCTCATGTAATAGAAATAAGAGATGACAGGTCCTCTTTATGGGGATCTCATGTAATAGAAATAAGAGATGACAGGTCCTCTTTATGGGGATCTCATGTAATAGAAATAAGAGATGACAGGTCCTCTTTATGGAGATCTCATGTAATAGAAATAAGAGATGACGGGTCCTCTTTATGGGGATCTCATGTAATAGAAATAAGAGATGACAGGTCCTCTTTATGGGGATCTCATGTAATAGAAATAAGAGATGACAGGTCCTCTTTATGGAGATCATGTAATAGAAATAAGAGATGACGGGTCCTCTTTATGGAGATCTCATGTAATAGAAATTAGAGATGACGGGTCCTCTTTATGGAGATCTTGTAATAGAAATAAGAGATGACAGGTCCTCTTTATGGAGAGATCTGGGGTCTAGAAGACCTTTGAAAGCATGAAATAATAAAAAAAATAAAAATAAAATAAAAAACATTGATCTAATGCTTAAAAAACAAAAATGTTTACTTCCGCCCCCCTAGACTAGAAGGGGCATTATGGCATCACTCCAGTCCTGTTAGACCATAGAGGTGATCAGAGATGATCTGGTCTCTCTCTTTTTTTTTTTTTCTCATGGAATAAGTGCACCAACCTTCCGAGTCGCCCCTTGTCTCCGACCCCCTACCCACCTTCAAGCTCCGTTCCTTGGTTCCACCCCCTACCCTACCCAGTACCTCCCCCTTTTAGAGAATGCAGAACCAACAGCAACAATCAATTCTCCACCAGCAACAAAAGACCCCTCCAGTGACAATAGATCCCTCAACAGCCAGCGTCAATAGACACTCCCTGATTTTCCATAGGAAGTGCCAGGACAAGCTAATCCAGTGGCAAGGGTGAAGATGGGAAATGCACACCGCCCATTCTCAATACCACCTCACCCCACTGTCACTGAAAATAAAAATGTCCCAGTGGTGCCACTGAAAGGAAAATAATGTCCCTGGGTCGGTGGTGACCGACCGCGGGCCTGGGGCGCGCAGCGGCTCATAATCCTGATCACGTCACATGACGTCCGGTCAGGATTATAAAACCACTTTGCCACCGTCTATTTGTTATAGGGCGGGCGGCAAGTGGTTAAAGTTTGCCTGCCATTGAAGTCAATGGGGCCCGCCGCGAACTTTGCGGTTCGTGAACTTTCGGCTGCGTTCGCGAAACGTCCCGTCGGAAGTTCGTCCATCTCTACCACTCAGCACATCTCTATATGCAGGGGAGAATTGCAGCTTGCTTTCCATGAGATCTATGCTCTTTGTTTCCTGCATCCAACACTTTGTACATCCTGCCATCTGTAGGACATAGAGGGGAGGGCAATGAAATAAGCAGCTGAAAAAGTAAGCGTTCCTTTAAAAAAATGGAGCACTGCATAGTACTGAGGACACTAAAGCCCCGTACACACGAGAGGACTTATGTCCGACAGACTTCCGAAGGAGTTCTGCCGGAGTTCTGCCAGAGTTCCGACGGAGTTCTGACGGACTTTTCGACTGAGCGGACTTGGCCACACACAATCACACTAAACTCCGACGGATTGGAACGTGATGACGTACGACTGGACTCGAATAAGGAAGTTCATAGCCAGTAGCCAATAGCTGCCCTAGCGTCGGTTTTAGTCCGTCGGAGTAGCATACACACGAGCAAATTTTTCGAAGGGACCGGGTCCGGCGGAGTTCCATCGGAAAAATTTGAAGCATGTTCCATGTTCTAAAGTCCGTCAGACTTTGGTGAATCAAAAGTCCGTTGCAGCCCACACACGATCGAATAGTCTGACGGAATCAGTCCGTCGGACTTTGGATGTTGAAAAGTCCGCTCGTGTGTACGGGGCTTATGACTTTTCCCCAATGTACAAAGCCAGCTCCACAAAAAGACATAGGGTGACCAGTTTGGTGTGGGGGAGCTTGAGTGTCCTGCACAGAGCCCTGACCTCAACCCTACTGAACACCTTTGAGATGAATTGGAATGAGCCAGATCTTCCCAACCAACATCTCCATAAAGACATGGTTTAATCAGTTTGGTCTGGAGGAACTAAAGTGGCCTCCACAGAGTCCTGACCTCAACCCTACTGGACACCTTTGGGATGAATTGGAATGGTGATAGTGAGCCAGGTCTCATCCAACATCAGTATTCTTACAACATTCCTACAAGAGCGAAGGCTGTTACACCCACAAAGGAGGGGAGGAGTGTGGGGGGGGGGGGGGGAGGGGGTGATACAACTTAATATTAATGGCCTTGATTTTGGAATGTGATGTCCAAATGTGATGTAAAGTGTGGTGCACAGAGCCTTGACCTCAATCCTTCTAAACTCCTTTGGGATGAATTGGAACATTGATGGCGAGCCAGATCTTCTCATCCAACAGCACGTGACCACACAAATTCCCCCAGACACCCTCCAAAATCTTGTGGAAAGTCTTCCCAGAAGAATGGATGCCGTTATAGCCACAAATGGGACCACTTGTATGTTAAATGGCATTGGATGGCTCTCTAAACTTATAGCCATGGGTGGGGAGGGTTTGGAAGGACATGTCCTACAAGACGTATAGGTGTGATTGTCAGGTGTCCACAAATCTTGGCCACTTAGTGTAGGAGAGCACAGAGCTACAAATATATCACCAAGCCATGTTATCACCATGGTCATCAAAGCCATTGACAAAGCCATTGACAAAGCCATTGACCACCATGTCAGTGCTGACATTGAGATCAATAGTTTTGTTGACAACCGTTGCTGTATTCCTTTCTTAATGGAGGCCGGACCCTCATAGCTCAAAGTTGCTTCCTTAACGTTTAGGAACCATTTAAAGCCCAATTTGCATGTTTATTTTTTAACCTTTTCCCACCACCTCCTGGCAGCCCTTTAAGTGGATGTTAATATGAATGGCTCTCGCAGTGGTCTCATGATGGACAGTCCATGCCACAGGCTCCTGATCACAAACAGAATCCGAGAGCTATCGGTGACATCTGGGTTAGTGTGCTGACATTGCGTTCTTCACACGAAACCTTAGACCTGGACACATACTGTATATGAGGTGGGTGGCCTTTAACCACTTCAATACCAGGCACTTAAAGTGGGGTACCCCCTAAAAAAAAAAAAATTAAAAGTCAGCAGCTACAAATACTGCAGCTGCTGGCTTTTAATAATCGGACACTTACCTGCCCCAGGGTCCAGCGATGCGGGGGAACGAAGCCCCCCCCTCGCTCCCCGCTCCGCTCGCGGCGCCGTCATGCATACTGTGGGCACCCGGCTGTGGCTTCACAGCCGGGCACCCACTGCGCATGCGCGAGCGGTGCAGGGCGCCGTGATACGCCGTACAGTCACCTGGGACACGTGACAGGTCCCAGGTGAATGTGCGGCGCGAGGGGAAGTGATGTCACCAGCCTGGGCAATGAAGAAGGCAGACTACGAGGGACCCCCTAGCAACCGGTATTTAGAGGTGAGTAAAAATTTTTTTTTTTGGCAATTATTTTTTTTTGATTTTTTTAAAGAATTTTAAGTAGTTTTATTTTTTGGGGGGCAACACCACACCTTCCTGCCCAGACCAATTTTCAGCTTTTAGCGCTGTCGCACTTTGAATGACAATTGCGCGGTCGTGCTACACTGTACCCAAATGAAATTTTTATCATTTTTTTTCCCACAAATAGAGCTTTCTTTTGGTGGTATTTGATCACCTCTGCGGTTTTTATTTTTTGCTAAACAAATAAAAAAATACCGAAAATTTTGAATTTTTTTTTTTTTTTTTGTTTCAGTTTCAAAACTTTGTAAATAAGTACGTTTTCTCCACTGATGGGCACTGATGGGGTTACACTGATGGGCAATGATAAGGCAGCACTGATGGGCACCAATGAAGTGGCACTGATGAGGTGGCATTGATGGACACTGATATGTGGCACTGATAGGCGGCACTGATGGGCGACACGGATGGGCACTGATAGGTGGCACAAATTGGCACTGATAGCTGACACGGATTGGCAGGGATGGGCAGCATGGATGGGCATGGATAGGTGGCACAGGTGGGCATGGATGGGCACTGATAGGTGGCACAGATGGGCACTGATAGGTGGCACAGATGGGAACTGATAGGCGGCATTGTATTATAATATACTGTACTAATGGATGCCAATCAGTGCCAAACAATAATGCATGCCAATCAGTGAAGCCCATTGTGGGCACTAATTGGCATCCATTATGGGCACTGATTGGCATCCATTGTGGGCACTGACTGGAATCCATGGTGGTCTAGGGTGGCATACCTTGTCCTGGGCATCCCTGGTGGTCTAGTGGTGTCCCTGGCGGTCCAGTGTGGGCATCCTCGGGGGGGCTGCGCTGATAATCGATCAGCACAGACCCCCCCTGTCAGAGGAGCAGCCGATCGGCTCTCCTCTACTCACGTCTGACAGACGCGAGTGAGGAAAAGCTGATCACCGGCTCTTCCTATTTACACTGTGATCAGCCGTGATTGGACACGGCTGATCACGTGGTAAAGAGTCTCAGTCGGAGACTCTTTCCCGAGATCGCAGTTGCGGGGTGTCAGACTGACACCCCGCAACAACGATCGCCGCGATGCGCGCCCCCGGGGGAGCGCAGCGGCTCAAAATCCTGATCACGTCATATGACGTCCGGTCAGGATTTTTAAACCACTTTGCCGCCGTAATTTTGTTATAGGGTGGGCAGCAAGTGGTTAAGGATCACCCTCCCTGCTGCTGCATACAGTACATGTGTAGCTGGATCCCCGAAAGGGCCACAGATGTTGGCAAGTTCTCTCCCACTATAATGCAGAGGTAGCCAGGCACACAGCGACGGTCTGTACATTGTGACTCATTGACCAGACCAGGGGTTCCTTTTTTTCTGTATTTTATTACCTAAATGAACTAGGGAAGGGATCAGAGGTGGTGCGGGATACTCCAAAATGTTAGGACAAAAGTGTCAGAGGACAGTTCTTTAAACTGCAGCACAGTTTCTTTTCACTCACAGCTGGGGACCATGAGATATTTGGTAAACCAACGTAGTAAGACTGGAATAGTCTGCAGATTCACAGTTGGGGACCATGAAGCAGCTTGTAGAACAAATAGGCTAGACTGGAACAGTCTATAGGATCACAGCTGGAGACCATGAAGCAGCTTGTAAAACAGATAGACTAGACTGGAACAGTCTATAGGTTCACGGCTAGGGACCATGAAGCAGTTTTTAGAACAGTTAGGCTAGACTGGAACAGTCTGTAGGTTCACGACTGGGGATCATGAGTCATTTGGTAAACCAACAGTCTTCAGGTTCACGGCTGGGGACCGTGAGTTATTCGGTAAACCTACTCAGTAAGGCTGGAACAGTCTTCAGTTTCACAGCTGGAGACCATGAAGTAGTTTGTAGAACAGTTAGGAACAATCCATAGGTTGACAGCTGGGGACCATAAAGCAGCTTGTAGAGCACTAAGGCCGCGTACACACGGGCGGACTGTTCGCCCAACTTTGTCCGTCAAACAGTTTCGGCAAACAGTCCGCTCAAAATTAGCATGGACGGACATGGCCACACACGACGAACGAACAGTCCGCTGAAACCGTGCGCGATGACGTGAACGGCACGTACGACGGGACGAAAAATACGACGTCCTATACACTGCATTATAACTTTCGGCGTGTAAATCCTTTCTGAGCATGCGCCAAACTTAGTCTGTCGAACAAGCCTACACACGGGTGGACTGTTCGCTGAAACAAGGTTTCAGCGGAGTTTTTCGGAATTTCCGAAAAACCTTGTTCGTCCAACTGTCCGCTGAAACTGTCCGCTGAAAGCCCACACACGAGCGGACTGTCCGCCCAAACACTGTTCAGCGGACAAGGTTGGGCGAACAGTCCGCCCGTGTGTACGCGGCCTTAGGCTAGACTGGAGCAGTCTATAGGTTCATGGCTGGGGACGGTGAGGTATTTGGTATACCTACTCAGTAAGACTGGAACGGTCTTCAGATTCATGGCTGGGTGGGACCATGAATAAGCTTGTAGAACAGGCTAGACTGCAACATTCTATAGGTTCACAACTGGGGAACATGAAGCAGCGTGTAAAACAGATAGTCTAGACTGGAACAGTCTATAGGTTTACAGCTGGGGACCATGAAGCAGTTTGTAGAACAGTTAGGCTCGACTGGAACAGTCTATAGGTTCATGACTGGGGACCGTGAGGTATTTGGTATACCTGCTCACTAAGACTGGAACAGTCTTCAGATTCATGACTGGGTGGGTCCATGAAGCAGCTTGTAGAACAGACTAGACTGCAACAATCTATAGGTTCACAGCTGGGGACCATGAAGCAGTTTGTAGAACAGTTAGTCCTGACTGGAACAGTCCATAGGTTCATGACTGGGGACCATGAAGCAGCTTGTAGAACAGTTAGGCTAGACTGAACCAGTCTATAGGTTGACAGCTGGGGACCATGAAGCAGCTTGTAAAATAGTTAGGCTAGACTGCAAAAGTCTTAAGATTCATGGCTGGGGACCATGAAGCTGCATGTAGAACAGGTAGGTTAGACTGGAAGAGTCTATAGGTTCACATCTGGGGGCCATAAAGCAGCTTATAGTACAGATAGGAGGCTCTGCTCACAGGATCCTGGAACACGGATTAGTCCACCATAGGAACAGCCTCTTGTATGTAGTTCAGCATCCAATCCTAGGGCTCCAGTGGCAGTGGCAGCCCCTCTCCTTTATAGCTCATTGATCCATCCTCTCTGGGGGGAAACGAGACAATCTTCTCAGGGGGCTCCAAACTATTTATTATTTAAATAGCTCTCCCAGTCACCATCTGGGCAGAGGTCCCCAGGGATTGTCTGGGCCCTGCTCAATATTCAGGCTCCATCCCTAAACTCCAGAAACTTCTTCTAGAAATGGGAGGGGGTGGGGGGAATTAAACTCTTAGCCCACGTACACACGGTCAGAGATTTTGCCAACCAAATCCGTTGGATTTTGCCCGTCGGATTTAGTCCGACGGATTGTGTCCGAAACTGTTGCATACACACGGTCGGGCCAAGTTGGTGAAAAATCTGATCTTTCAGAACGTGATGACGTAATTTCATTATGATGGGACTACGTTCAGACTAGTAGCCAATAGCTTTGATGTAGGAATTTGATCTGAGCATGCGTGGCACTTGGTCCGATGAAAATGCTCTACACATGATCGGATTAGGTCCGTCCGGCCCAGTTGGTTGGGAAATATTTCCAACATGTTGGAAAATTGGGTCGGACGGAGATTCGGACGGAATCAGTCCGATGCATACAACACACAGTCGGATTATCTGACGACACGGTCCGATAAGACGCATTCCGACAGATTCTCCGACCGTGTGTACAAGGGCTTAGCCAGTGCAGCTCCGAGCAGACCACAATCATTGCTCCTTCGGCTACATCAGGAGCCAAAAAACGAAATCTGTTTAGCGGCCTCAGTAGGAGGGATACAAGTTATGGTGGTGGGAAGAGAGCGTAATACTTTGCTATGCCCTACAATGCCCTAGAGTATATCATAATTGATTGCCTCTAATTTTCTATGAGTCCCTCATACAATAGTAATAGTTGTGAAATAGGGAGGGTGGTAGAGGGAACTTTTGCACCTTCCCCACAAACTGTAAATGTTTTATATATATATATATATATATATATATATTTTTTTTTTTTTTTTCTGTATAAGAACAGAAGCTGATTTGCATTGGAAAATAAGCATTTACTTCTTTTTTTTTGAGCTTACAAATCAATTTTAATGACTACACGGTGGGTAGCGGTATCAGAGCACACGCAGGTGAGACGAAGTCAAATTGTGCCGAATGTTTTATTAAAAAGAACATGTTTTCCTCCGCAGTCCCGTGGTCGCAGCCTCAGCCGAGCCTCATCCACATTCATTAGCCGTGAAAAGCGGCAACATCACAGCTAATAGCCGGCTCGAGAGCGGCTGAACTGCAGAACGCAGAGAAATTCAATAGAATATTTAACGAATGACTCCGCTAAAGCGGCCTGATTTAAGGGCAAAGGCAGAAAAATGTCAGATTTAAAAGGTTAGGAGCAATCTGTGCCCTGGCAAACTTCAAGAGAGGAAAGAAGAGAAAAAAAAACATCTGTTTGAGAATGATAACAATAATTATGTACAACAGAAAAGTTTGATACAAAGTATTTTTATTTCAGTTTGTGCCGTGGGAGTTGTATCGACATTACCGGGGAAGTCAAGAGTGCGCTTATGGAGGAATCCCGAATGTTCAATTTGATATCATTACATAGGCGTGCGCATTGGGGTGTGTCGGGTGTGCCTGGGGACACCCTAATCACCCCTTGAGGTGCAGATTGCCCCTGCTGCCCGGGGGGGCCCTGTGTCCCCCACCTTCCCTTGCGGCGCTGGAAAGATTGTGTATATCGTGTATTGTGTATAGCAGCCAGCACAACACTAAACAAATGCAAATGAAAACTAGAAATAAAATCATGTGCAGCGTTTAGGAGCTTTGTACTGCTACAAAATCATGTGTATAAAAAAAAAAAAAAAAAAAAAAACGACACAGTGTATATGATACAAATGACCACACAATATAAATAAATTGATACAATAACAAAACAATACAATGTGAAATAATGTGAATACCACAGTTACATAGTTAGTCAGGTTGAAAAAAGACTCAAGTCCATCCAGTTCAACCTTAAAAACAATAAATAAATAAAATAAAAAATATCACACGATCCAATATAGCCAATTTTATACCCACAGTTGATCCAGAGGAAGGCAAAAAACCCCAGCAGAGCCATGATCTAATTTGCTACAGCAGGGGGAAAAAAATTCCTTCCTGATCCCCCGAGAGGCAATCAGATCAACTTTACCTATAAATGTCAGTACCCAGTTATATTATGTACACTTAGGAAATAATCCAGGCCTTTCTTAAAGCAATCTACTGAGCTGGCCAGAACCACCTCTGCAGGGAGTCTATTCCACATTTTTACAGCTCTTACTGTGAAGAAACCTTTCCGTATTTGGAGATGAAATCTCTTTTCCTCTAGATGTAAAGAGTGCCCCCTTGTCCTCTGTGATGATTGTAAAGAGAATAACTCAACACCAGGTTGTCTTTGGGAAATAGACAGTGCTACCAGCATTGCTGCAGAGTGCGGTGGGGTGGGGGGGGGGGGGTCAGTCTGTCAAGGCTCAGACCATACGCCGCACGCTGCATCAAATTGGTCTGCATGGCTTTTATATTTGAACATGTTGATCTTATTCCCACCTTAATCTCCTCTTATCAAGAAAGAATAAATTCAGTTCCTCTAATCTCTCCTCATAGCTGAGCTCCCCCATGCCTCTTATCAGTTTGGTTGCCCTTCTCTGCACTTTCTCCAGTTCCCTGATATCCTTTTTGAGAACTGGTGCCCAAAACTGAACTGCATATTCCAGATGAGGTCTTACTAATGATTTGAACAGGGGGGCAAAATGATATCTCTCTCTCTGGAGTCCATACCTCTCTTATACAAGAAAGGACTTTGCTCGCTTTGGAAACCGAAGCTTGGCATTGCATGTTATTATTGAGCTTATGATCTACCAAAACCCGCAGATCCTTCTCCACTACGGATCCCCCCAGATCCTTCTCCACTACGGATCCCCCAGATCCTTCTCCACTACGGATCCCCCCAGATCCTTCTCCACTATGGATCCCCCCAGATCCTTCTCCACTATGGATCCCCCAGATCCTTCTTGACTATGGATCCCCCCAGATCCCTCTCCACTATGGATCCCCCCAGATCCTTCTCCACTATGGATCCCCCCAGATCCTTCTCCACTATGGATCCCCCCAGATCCTTCTCCACTATGGATCCCCCCCAGATCCTTCTCCACTATGGATCCCCCCAGATCCTTCTCCACTATGGATCCCCCCAGATCCTTCTCCACTATGGATCCCCCCAGATCCTTCTCCATTACGGATCCCCCCAGATCCTTCTCCACTACGGATCCCCCCAGATCCTTCTCCACTATGGATCCCCCCAGATCCTTCTCCACTATGGATCCCCCCAGATCCTTCTCCACTATGGATCCCCCCAGATCCTTCTCCACTATGGATCCCCCCCAGATCCTTCTCAACCACGGATTCCCCCAGTTGTACACGCCCTAGTATGTATGATGCATATTCTTAGCCCCCAAGTGCATAACTTTACATTTCTCAACATTAAAAATCATCTGCCACATAGTCGCCCAAGTAGACAGAGCATTGAGGTCGGCTTGTAAGTTGGAGACATCCTGTAGGGACGTTATTCCACTGCATATCTTGGTGTCATCTGCAAAGACTGAAATGTTACTTTTGATCCCAGACCCGATATCATTTATAGAGATATTAAAAAGTAAGGGTCCCAGTACTGAACCTTGGGGTACACCACTGATAACCTTACACCATTCAGAGTAAGAATCGTTACCACAAAGCTCAAACACTCTATAAGTCCATATAATGTCTTATGGAGGTTAATATGTCGTGAGTTGAAAAGTCCATAAAGGAATGGTGAAGAAAAGTAAGGCACTAGATCAAAAGAGAAGAAAACGTATTCCTCGTAACGTCAATGTTGAGTGAAAAAAAAACAACAACAATGCGACCACCACCGGTTGTGTGAAAGCTTACTGGAGTGAAGGGACTCAAATGGGCATACGCTCCATGAGTCAACAAGGCTTGAGGTGTAAGCACCAATCCATGAGACCTCTACGCCTGTATTCCAGATCTGAGTGGAAGATGATTCCTCCGTCTAATAGGTGGCTCAGAGCGACAGTCCACAGATATGACCAGCCTGATGCACTGATTAATCACTGTTTTTCCACTTCCTCGTTCAGCAATTTGTGATTTAACCAGGGCCTCACAGACGCATCCTGGGAAGGCTACATCAAAAGTGCCTTCCTCCTCGGATGATGTGCCGCGTCACATGTGCCAGGAGGCAGAGCCAAAGGTCCAGGAAGTATGTGGTGAAAATCGTCAGTCCTGGAGTTTCATAAACGTACTATTTGGCGTCCTGTTTTCCCTTACAGGGATGCAGAGGAGGCTGGGAACCAGGAAGCAGGAAACGCAAAGCAGCTAGTCGTGACTTCCCAGGAACAGGAATATCTGTAGACCACCGCTCTGAGCCACCTATTGGATGGAGGGATCATCTTCCACTCAGATCTGGAATACAGGCTGTGATAGACTTGCCCGGGGCAGGGGCTTTTGGAGAGGACTGAATGCTAGCCTCTACCGATTATGGGCCCTGGCATTTGGGGGAACGGTGCTCTTTGTGAGCTGTATGCATGTGGACCCTTGAGGTGGTGTTACTTTAGATTCAGGCCCATGTCCCCCCAAGACACACAGACTCTGGGAACCCTGTATATGCCATATCAGAAATAGTGACTGAGAAAATATATCTTGGATTACTTAAAATGGGACAGTAATTTTTATCCACAATATCTCCCAGGATATATGTAAAGACTATTCTTGGTTTGATTGTTTGATTCTGAACTCAATATCTTAGTTGAGAGAGCTGATCATAGTCCTCTAGAACTGGGTAGGAGCCGGACAGTCTACTCCTACTATAGTTTGTTGCCTACTAGGCTGAGGAGGGGGGAGATCACGATTTATATTGTAAATCGTAATTAGCTCCTGCTATTGTGAGAAGGTGTCCTGTGTTTATACTAATGTGTGAGGCTTTGTGACAACAAGTCTGACCTGTAGTGAAATCCTGATTAATCATAATAATGCTCAGGAGGGCACGGAGTCACATCGGCTGCTTTAAGGGATTAGCTAATTAGCTCGTGTTAATTAGGTTTCTGGTTACAGTTCCTATTGTAAGCCTGCTGTATATATTTGTGCGTCATCTCAAATAAATCATTCCATGTACAGCAACTAAACGAGTATCGTCTTGTTTTGTGCTTGTGAGCTGTTGGAATATCTGATATCTATATTCAGACTGGGATAGGGTTGCCACCTGTTCGGGATTCACCCGGACGGTTCGGGTTTTGAATCGTGTGTTTGGGTTTCAGTCCACCTGAAACCCGAACACAATATTCAGACGGGAATGTGGTTTAGAACAGGGCCTGATAGGAGGGTGATGGGGCACTATACATGCCACATTACTATTCTCTTTGGAGTGCCCAAAGGTGTCCCAGGCCTGTTAAAATCCTATAGATCAGGGGGTCTCCAAAAATTCTAAAGAAAGAGCCAGTTTACTGTCCTTCAGACTTTAGGGTGGCCGGGCTGTGCCCAGTGGGAGCAAACAATGCCGATCTTTGGTATTATGGGGAGAGATAGTTGGTGTTCATGGGAGGAAATGTGCCCAATTTTTTGTTGTCATTAGAAGAAATGATGCCCAATCGTTGGTGTCGGTGGTAAGAATAATGGCTCAAGGGCCCAATAAAGGCAAGCAAAGGGCAGCAGTTTGAAGACCACTGTTATAGTGTATAAAATATACAGTATATTTTTGCTAAGGGCCGGTTCACACAGCGAGGCGCGGCGAGGCGTCTCCGACTTACCTCGCCGCGACCTGCGGGGAGCTCAGCGGCGACTTGCAGAGGACTTCTGTATAGAAGTCAATGCAAGTCGCCCCCGAAGTCGCCCCGAAGTAGTACAGGAACCTTTTTTCTGAGTCGGAGCGACTCGAGTCGCTCCTCTCAGAACGGTTCCATTGTACAGAACGGGGGCGACTTGCGGGAGCGAGGCGAGGCGAGCCGTGTCGCCTCGCCTCGCCTCACTGTGTGAACCGGCCCTAAAGTGTTTGGGTTTGGCTTGAAGAAGAAGTGGCAACCCTAGACTGGGAGGAAGTGATATATGACGAAAGCACTCAAGCGGAGTGTAGGGACGTTTCGTTACACAGGCGTAGAGGTCTCATGGATTGGTGTTGACACCACAAGTCTTGTCGATTCATTAAGCGTATGCCCATTTGAGTCCCTTCACAATGCAACCACCACCAGTTTGTGAAGGCTTACCGGAGTAAGCTTTCACACAACCGGTGGTGGTTACATTGTTGTTTTTTTTTTCATTTAACATTGATGTCACGAGGAACACATTTTATTCTCTTTAGATCTAGTGCCTTACCTTTCATTAACCACTTGCTTACTGGGCACTTAAACCCCCCTCCTGCCCAGACCAATTTTCAGCTTTCAGCGCTGATGCACTTTGAATGACAATTACGCGGTCATACAACACTGTACCCAAATGAAATTTTTATCATTTTTTTCCCACAAATAGAACTTTCTTTTGGTGGTAATATTTATTTACAGCTGGGAGTTTTATTTTTTGCTAAACAAACAAAAAAAGTTACAAAAAAAAAAAAATGTTCTTAGTTTGTTATAAAATTTTGCAAACAGGTCATTTTTCTCCTTCATTGAAATGCGCTGATGAGGCGGCTCTGGTGGGCACTGATAGGCTGCACTGGTGGGCACTGATGGGCACTGGTAGATGACACTGATGGGAACAGATATGTGGCACTGGGGTGCAGCACTGTTGTTGAGGCAGGTTTTGGGCACTGATGGGTGGCACTGTGGGCACTAATGGGTGGCACTATGGGCACTGATGGGTGGCACTGATGGGGGGCACTTTTTTATTGGTTAGGTGGCACTGGCAGGGTGCAGGTGGGCACTGATAAGCTGGCCGTGATCGGGGCTGACGTCCCAATCACGGCCGCCGGTGATCGGCTTACCGGCTCTGTTTTGTCACATGATCATTGGCTGACAGCTGATCACGTGGTAAGGGGTCGGGATCGATCTGTGATCAGGCGAGACTCGCTGATCACAGAGTGCGCCGCGCCCCTCAGGGGGCGCGCAGGCCGCTCGTGCACGGGACGACGTCAATAGCATGCAGCTGGGGGGGAGGGGACCATCAACATAGCTTGACGCGTTTCGTGGATGGCCTCCACTCATCAGGAGCAGATGCTTGATATATATCTATAATTAATAAGTTACATTAATAATCGGTCCTAATATAGGAGGGCAGGGGAGGGGGGAGGAAAAACAAAAGTATGGAAAATATCCACCCATACTTACAATATAGCTATGAGTCTGAAATAGAGCGATAAGGGGTGCAGGTCGGCCGAAAAATTCACTAGCCCCGGGAGCTGAGGTGGAAAACCTAAGATATTTGATGGAAAAACCCTCAGGAGACGGATGTCCCCAGGAGTAAGGTCCCCCCATGGATGGTCAGGGGTGATGGGAATGCCATATCCGCAGGGCAGGACTTAGGGTGGTGGGGGCCCCTGGGCTTGAGTCACTTTCGGGCCCTACCTTCTATATGTTACCGTATTTATCAGCGTATAACACGTGCCTGTGTATAACACTTGTCGGCGTATAACACGCACCCCAAGTTTATGAGGGAATTTTAAGGAAAAATACTTTTAGGAGGGAAGTTTAAGGAAAAAACTTGTATTTAAATGCCCATCAATGCAGCCTTATCAGTGTCCATCTGCAGCCTTGTCCTGTGTCATTGCAGCATTTTCAGTGTCATTTGCAGCCTTGTCATTGCAGTCTTGAAATTTAAAAATGGCGCTGCCGAGATACAGAGTCCCATGTTTCTCGGTGGCTCTCGGGTGCTCTCGGCGGCTCTTGGGTCCTCTCACACTCCTGAGCGGAGCCGAGAGTAGCCAGGAGTGTACTCAGCTCGGCTCAGTCACACCCAGTCCCTGTGTTATGGCCATCATAGGGCGGGACTGGGCGTGACTGTGAATGGAGCCGAACCAAGTACACTCGGCTATGTATCTCAGCGGGGCCCCCTATTTGGCGGGGCCCATGGGCTTGAGCCCAGTCAAGCCCAATGGTAAGTCTAGCCCTGCATATCCGTGGAACCTCTGCAAATAAGTGTTGAAATGATGTGTATTATTACATATAACACGAAGTGTACCTATTTAACATGGTAAAGTGTGGACCAATGCTATCACTGAGAGGTAGTGGGTGAAAATGTGATCGTATGGCAAAAAGCCATATCTAAGCAGGGGCGGACTGACCATTCGGGTACTCAGGCACTGCCCGAGGGCTGCATGCCACTAAGGGGCCCCATCAGGGTTGCCAGCCTCAATAAGACCAGGGACAGTATGTAAAAATCTGTGTTTTTTTTAAAATCCCAAGATTATGGCTGCCGGTACCTCTCCAGTACCTTTTCAGTGTGTGTGTGTATTCTGTGTATGTGTATATTTTTTTCTTTCAAAGATTTTATTGAGTTTACAAAGCACAAAAAAACCAGAACAAGTATCTTGATACAAGCGTTGGAAACATAAAACATAGCCGCCAGTTACATGAAGGTATACTCAGAGGGCAACTTAAAACGAAAAGCTTAAAACTCAGAACTGTCTCCTCCAGTTCCACGTACACCCCTAATATTAGGACTTTCAATGGCTATCACCTACTGGGCCTCACCTGCACCCCAGCTGGGATCACACTGTGCAGGGTGAGGGCCTCCCGGCGTCCTATCCCCCTCCATCAGGATGGAGGTCCTCAAATGCGGCGTGGAAGGTGGAATCTATCGGGAGTATGTTCTACGCTCCAACTCCTCAGCCCTCCAGGTCTGACAGGCTAAGTAACTATGGTTGGTCTGGGAGAGATCCTGGAGGTTGAGGAAACACTTGTAAACTTGGGAAGATAGACAGGTAGTGGGGGGCAGGGGAAGATGGGGGAGGGAAGAAGGGGGGGGGGGAAGCATGTCAGCGGGCAAGCAACGTCCAAACCCGAATCAAACCCAGGGAGCTAAGGCCTAACTCCCGGGATAAGGGATATACCCATGTACTGAGCCCAAGACTCCCATGTAGCTTCGAACTGGGCAGTGGAGTCTAGTAGGATGCCAGTAAGCTTCTCTTGTAACATTATCCAAGAGATTTAATTAATGACCACTTTAAGGGATACTCTAGGGAGATTTCCACACTTTGGCAATTGTCATTTTAGCTCCCAGGAAAATAAATTGAATCCGTTTACGAGTGTGTTTTCGGAGCCTTAGGGAGATTAGCATTAAGGAGGGCGATGGCAGGGCTTCTCGTAAGAGGGAGGTGTGTGATTTTCTTTATTAAGGCAAGAATTTTTTTCCAGAAAGGCCTTATTCTTGGGCATTCCCACCAGATGTGAGCTATGGAGCCCACCAGGGCTGGACTGGGACAGAAATTTGGCCCTGGACTTCATCCAGACCGGCCCCCTTACTTTGTGAGCTTCCGATCAGCACTCCCTTACATCAGAGTGTCCCATTACCAGCCCCCTTACAACAGAGTGTCCCATCACCAGCCCCCTTACATCAGTGTGTCCCATCACCAGCCCCCTTACATCAGAGTGTCCCATCACCAGCCCCCTTACATCAGAGTGTCCCATCACCACCCCCCTTACATCAGAGTGTGCCATCACCAGCCCCCTTACATCAGAGTGTCCCATCACCAGCCCCCTTACATCAGAGTGTCCCATCACCAGCCCCCTTACATCAGAGTGTCCCATCACCAGCCCCCTTACATCAGAGTGTCCCATCACCAGCCCCCTTACATCAGAGTGTCCCATCACCAGCCCCCTTACATCAGAGTGTCCCATCACCACCCCCCTTACATCAGAGTGTGCCATCACCAGCCCCCTTACATCAGAGTGTCCCATCACCAGCCCCCTTACATCAGAGTGTCCCATCACCAGCCCCCTTACATCAGTGTGTCCCATCACCAGCCCCCTTACATCAGAGTGTCCCATCACCAGCCCCCTTACATCAGAGTGTCCCATTACCAGCCCCCTTACATCAGAGTGTCCCATCACCAGCCCCCTTACATCAGAGTGTCCCATTACCAGCCCCCTTACATCAGAGTGTCCCATCACCAGCCCCTTACATCAGAGTGTCCCATCACCAACCCCCTTACATCAGAGTGTCCCATCACCAGCCCCCTTACATCAGAGTGTCCCATCACCACCTCCTTACACCAGAGTGTCCCATCACCAGCCCTTACATCAGAGTGTCCCATCACCAGCCCCCTTACATCAGAGTGTCCCATCACCAGCCCCCTTACATCAGAGTGTCCCATTACCAGCCCCCTTACATCAGAGTGTCCCATCACCAGCCCCCTTACATCAGAGTGTCCCATCACCAGCCCCCTTACATCAGAGTGTCCCATCACCAGCCCCCTTACAACAGAGTGTCCCATCACCAGCCCCCTTACAACAGAGTGTCCCATCAGCACCCCCTTACATCAGAGTGTCCCATTACCAGCCCCCTTACAACAGAGTGTCCCATCACCAGCCCCCTTACATCAGTGTGTCCCATCACCAGCCCCCTTACATCAGAGTGTCCCATCACCAGCCCCCTTACATCAGAGTGTCCCATCACCAGCCCCCTTACATCAGAGTGTCCCATTACCAGCCCCCTTACATCAGAGTGTCCCATCACCAGCCCCCTTACATCAGAGTGTCCCATTACCAGCCCCCTTACATCAGAGTGTCCCATCACCAGCCCCCTTACATCAGAGTGTCCCATCACCAGCCCCCTTACAACAGAGTGTCCCATCACCAGCCCCCTTACAACAGAGTGTCCCATCACCAGCCCCCTTACAACAGAGTGTCCCATCAGCACCCCCTTACATCAGAGTGTCCCATTACCAGCCCCCTTACAACAGAGTGTCCCATCACCAGCCCCCTTACATCAGAGTGTCCCATCACCAGCCCCCTTACATCAGAGTGTCCCATCACCAGCCCCCTTACATCAGAGTGTCCCATTACCAGCCCCCTTACATCAGAGTGTCCCATCACCAGCCCCCTTACATCAGAGTGTCCCATCACCAGCCCCCTTACATCAGAGTGTCCCATTACCAGCCCCCCTTACATCAGAGTGTCCCATCACCAGCCCTCTTACATCAGAGTGTCCCATCACCAGCCCCCTTACAACAGAGTGTCCCATCAGCACCCCCTTACAACAGAGTGTCCCATCAGCACCCCCTTACATCAGAGTGTCCCATCACCAGCCCCCTTACATCAGAGTGTCCCATCACCAGCCCCCTTACAACAGAGTGTCCCATCAGCACCCCCTTACATCAGAGTGTCCCATCACCAGCCCCCTTACATCAGAGTGTCCCATCACAAGCCCCCTTACATCAGAGTGTCCCATTACCAGCCCCCTTACATCAGAGTGTCCCATCAGCAGCCCCCTTACATCAGAGTGACCCACTGAGCCATCGGTCCACCGGGAAACTCCGGGTAGTCCCAATGGCCAGTACATGCCTGGAGCCCACTAGTTGGCAACCTCGGAAGCATCTGGGATCTGCAGCAGGGTACATTAAGGAAAGTCTTAAAGGGGTCAAGTACCACCTGGTTAAGACCTTTAAATTGGCCTCTATTAGTGAGACATTTCTAATGCCTTTAAAGGCTCTAGAGAAGGAGGCCTGCCATTGCGCTACGGACATGCCAATTGCTAGGTCATTTTCCCAAGCCGCCATATAAGTGGTTTTGACCGGTCGGTGAGCAAGTGCCTTGTATACAATCGAACCCGCCCCTCTCTGCTCGGTAGCTTGTCCACACCATAACTCGTACGGAGTGCAGACGGTGGGGAACCGCTTTTCCGTCCAGATTTTTAGCAGGAAGTGGCGGATCTGGTGGAATCTAAAACTTTCTGGTATGTGTATAGTGTGTGTGTGTGTGTGTGTGTGTGTGTGTGTGTGTGTGTGTGTGTGTGTGTGTGTGTGTGTGTGTGTGTGTGTGTGTGCTGTGTGGCCCCTATTGCCCAGGGCCCCATAATATTCTCCTATTGCCCAGGGAACCCATGAGTTGTCAGTCCTCCCCTGTATCTAAGTGTAGAGTAAGGGGAAATATAAGGTGACTTAATGTATCCCAACCCATGGGGGCTACATGTGAGATAGAAACCACACACCAAGGAAAGGATAAAAGGGAAAGGAAGAAAATTCTACCATAATACTACCTGGAACACCTAGGCCAACACACATGGTTCAAATTGGTGCACAATGTCCAAAGAGGCCAGCTACCACAGAGAACATCTGTGACCCTGTGCAGTGAGCATCAAGGAGAGACGATGGTCTGAAAGGCATGACTCTTTCTTTTCTCACTGCACAGGGTCACAGATGTTCTCTGTGGTAGCTGGCCTCTTTGGACATTGTGCACCAATTTGAACCATGTGTCCGGCTACGTTCCAGTCTGTGGCAAGCCGCTGGAAGTGGCGGTTCGTGAATCTGGTGTCCCGGTGGGACGGGAGGCCCGTTCAGAGCGGCGGAAGGGGGGTGAGGGGGACGTCCCCTCCCGCTCCTCCGAGATAACAGCCACGCGGCTTGTAGCCACACCGATTGTTATCGCTGGAAAGCCAATCGCCGGCTCTAAAAAACGGTACCAGGATGATGCCTGCAGCTGCGGGCATCATCTCGGTATAACCCCCGAAAGCGAAGTACGCACATCTGCGTATGCTCGGCGGGAAGGGGGTATATATGGCAAGATACAGACCTATGGCAATAAGGACAAACTGGTGCTACTTACTGATTCGGAGCCTTATTGAAAGCTCTGATTAGTCACCTACCTTATTTTCACACAGCGGACATTGTTCAGTTATATCGCTGGAATATATTTGGTGCTGCTCATCAGGCAAAACAATAAACCGGGATCTTTCTCTTCCAAGATCTTACTACTGCTTGGTTGGCGTCCATCTACACCCCCCACTGGCACAGCTGCTTCACCCATTTTTTCTTTATGGAATCATTTTACACGAGTAAAAAACAAACAATGACTATGTCTACCTTTATCCTATATCCCTGACGAAGGTGTATAACCAGAAACGCGTTGGGTACCGGGGATTACTATTTACCGGAGAGCATCAACATCTCTTTGTCTTATTTTTCATGTAAATTGTTGTTGTTTTTTTCATATGTATGTATATTTTATACAAACGTTGATGTTTAATATCGATCATGTTTTTTTTATCATAGACTTTTATTTATATCCAATAAACTTTTTTTTCGCATTACAGAAGTGTATGTTGCCTTAACCACTTCCCGACCAGCGCACGACGATGTACGTCGACAGAATGGCACGGGCAGGCATATTGGCGTACAGGTACGTCCAATATTCAATGCCGCCCTGCCATCGGGAGCGCGCCGCCGGCGGCGCGCTCCCGCGCTGGTCGGGTCCCCCGTGAGTCCGGTCGCGGGACCCGCGGACTCGATCGCCGCGATCGTCTCACGGAGCGGCCGAATGGAGGAAATGCTGTGTAAACAACATTTCTCTATTCTGCCTAGCAACTAGTGACGCTGATCTCTGCTCCATGTGATTGGAGCAGAGATCAGTGTTCACTAAATGAAAGCCCAACCCCCCCACAGTTAGTAACACACCCCTAGGAACACTAAACCCCTACACTGCCACCCACTGGTTAACCCCTTCACTGCCAGTGTCATTTACACAGGAATCACTGCATTTATATAGCACTGATTACTGTATAAATGATAATGGTCCCAAAAATGTGTCAAAAATGTCCGATGGGTCCCCCACAATGTCGCAGTCACAATAAAAATCGCTGATCGCCGCCATTACTAGTAAAAAAAAAAATAATAAAAAATTATTAATAAAAACGCTATAAAACTATCCCTATTTTGTAAACGCTATAACTTTTGTGCAAACCAATCAATAATCGCTTATTGTGATTTTTTTTACCAAAAATATGTAGAAGAATACGTATCGGCCTAAACTGAGGGAAAAAAATGTTTTTTTTATATATTTTTGGGGGATATTTATTATAACAAAAAGTAAAAAATAATGCGTTTTTTTCAAAATTGTCGCTCTATTTTTGTTTATAGCACAAAAAATAAAAACCGCAGGGGTGATCAAATACCACCAAAAGAAAGCTCTATTTGTGGGGAAAAAAAGGACGTCAATTTTGTTTGGGAGCCACGTCGCACGACCGCGCAATTGTCAGTTAAAGCGACGCAGTGCCGAATCGCAAAAAGTGGTCTGGTCTTTGACCAGCAAAATGGTCCGGTCTGCAAGTGGTTAAATGGATTGTAAAGTCAAATTTTTTATTTTTTTAAAATAACAAACATGTTATACTTCCCTCCACTGTGCAGCTCGTTTTGCACAGAGTGGCCCCGAACCTGCTCTTCTGGGGTCCCTCGGCGGCTGTCTCTGCTTCCTCCCGCAGGTACTTCTCACGTTCACGCGAGCTCCCTCGCATTGGTGAGAAGCACCTGCGGGCGCGCTCCCGTGATACAGCCGGCGGCTATAGCTGCTCGCTGTATCACGCGGTCCCGCCCCCCCGGCTCGCTGCGTCATTGGATGTGATTGACAGCAGCGCGAGCCAATGGCTGCACTGCTTTCAATCCATCCAGTCCAGCCAATCAGCGGCCAGGCTGAGCGGCGAAAAGGACGGCGGGGACGAGCTCGGTATTTTCGAGGGGTCTGGTAAGTAAAACGGGGGGGGGGGGGGGGCGGCAGTGTGAGATGTTTTTTCACCTTAATGCAGGTGAAAAAACATTTACCTTTACAACCCCTTTAACCACTTCCCATCCAGGCCAATTCTGACATTTCTCTCCTACATGTAAAATTCATCATTTGTTTGCTAGAAAATTACATAAAACCTCCAAACATTGTATATGTTTTTTTTAGCAAAGACCCTACAGAATACAATGGCGGTCGTTGCAACTTTTTATCTCGCACGGTATTTGCGCAGCAATTTTGGAAAAAAAAAAAGGTTCATGCTTTAAAAAAAAAAAAAAAAAAGGTTTTTTCCATAATGAGAAAGATGAAGTTACGCTGAGTAAATAGATACCTAACATGTCACCCTTCAAAATTGCACGCGCTCATGGAATGGCGCCAAACTTTCGGTATGTAAAAATCCCCATAGGTGACGCTTTAAAATTTTTTTTACTGGTTACATGTTTTGAGTTACAGAGGAGGTCTAGCTCTAGAATTATTGCTCTCGCTCTAACGTTCGTGGCGATATCTCACATGTGTGGTTTGAACACCGTTTTCATATGTGGGCGGGACTTACGTACGCGCTTGCTTCTGCGTGGACAGGGGTGCTTTAAATTTTTTATTTCATTTTTATTTTTTTTAATTTGACACTTTAAAAAAAAAAAAAACTTTTTTTGATCACTTTTATTCCAATTACAAGGAATGTAAACATCCCTTGTAATAGGAATATGGCATGACAGGTCCTCTTTACAGTGAGATCTGGGGGGTGGTCAATAAGAACCCCACATCTCACCTCTAGGCTGGGAAGCCTGAAAAAAAAAAATAATAATGATCACGGCTTCCCAGCCGAGGCGCCGCCATTCGTTTCAATAATGACATCATAACATCACGCCTGGCCTCCGAACGATCATAGAGACTCCAGCGACCATCTGGTCCGCCAGAAATCTCTATGATCACCATCCGGGCTGGCGGATCCTGTCTCCGACTCACTGATGGAAGCAATGAGTCTGTAGAAGCACCGGAGGGCGCCGGGAGAGAGGAGGGGGGGGGGGGGATGTCTCCTCTTGCCACCTGTAAAAATGATCAAGTGGCGGAACAGCCGCTATGATCATTCTTATGGTGTAGGGAATCGTCGGCACTAAACGATGATATCTGAATAATGTCTGCAGCTGCAGCCATCATTCAGATATACCCCTGCAAAGTCAAGGATGTCCCTGGACGTACCTCAGGCGGGAAGTGGTTAAAAGTCCCATTGAAGGGGATTTCTCTTTTTCCTAATCCTTTTCTGAATGAACACAATGAGTGATCGGTATTGATCATTCACTGTGTTCATTCATACCTGAAGCATAATAAACAGTGCCTACTATGCTTCAGTTTGGGTATAAACAGAAAGCTGCCGAGCACAGCACACTTCCCGTTCATTCACTGATCAGTGCAGCTGAGGCTGCAGAAAAGGGGACTGGGGAATCTCTGTCCTCAGTCCCATACTCTTTATCAACAGTGAGGCATCAGGGGTCTGTTTAGACCCCTGATATTTCACCAAAGCCCTCCAACAGGGCTTCTAAAAATTGTACAAAGTAATAAAAACAAAACAAAACCCGTGCACTTGAGTTTTGGGTTTCACACCCTAATGCAATCGGCTGCCTATGTATCATTAGATGTGTTCAGTTATGAATGGTGTATATTTCTCCTCTTGTCTGAACTTGGAGTGTCAGGGGTCAGAGGTCGTCTGAAGTTTGATAACAGCTGACCTGACCTGCTGTAGTGAAGCTGAATGTTATACAGCGCCTTGCGAAAGTATTCACCCCCTTGAACTTTTCAACCTTTTGCCACATTTCAGGCTTCAAACATAAAGATATAACATTTTAATTTTTTGTGAAGAATCACCAACAAGTGGGACACAATTGTGAAGTGGAACGAAATCTATTGGATAATGTAAACTTTTTTAACGAATAAAAAAATGAAAAGTGGGGCGTGCAAAATGATTGGGCCCCCTTGCGTTAATATTTTGTAGAGCCGCCTTTTGCTGCGATTACAGCTGCAAGTCGCTTGGGGTGTCTCTATCAGTTTTGCACATCGAGAGACTGAAATTCTTGCCCATTCTTCCTTGCAAAACAGCTGGAGGTCAGTGAGGTTGGATGGAGAGCGTTTGTGAACAGCAGTTTTCAGCTCTTTCCACAGATTCTCGATTGGATTCAGGTCTGGACTTTGACTTGGCCATTCTAACACCTGGATACGTTTATTTGTGAACCATTCCTTTGTAGATTTTGCTGTATGTTTGGGATCATTGTCTTGTTGGAAGATAAATCTCCGTCCCAGTTTCAGGTCTTTTGCAGACTCCAACAGGTTTTCATCCAGAATGGTCCTGTATTTGGCTGCATCCATCTTCCCCTCAATTTAAACCATCTTCCCTGTCCCTGCTGAAGAAAAGCAGGCCCAAACCATGATGCTGCCACCACCATGTGTGACAGTGGGGATGGTGTGTTGAGGGTGATGAGCTGTGTTGCTTTTACGCCAAACATATTGTTTTGCATTGTGGGCAAAAAGTTGGATTTTGGTTTCATGTGACCAGAGCACCTTCTTCCACATGTTTGGTGTCTCCCAGGTGGCTTGTGGCAAACTTTAGACGAGACTTTTTATGGATATCTTTGAGAAATGGCTTTCTTCTTGCCACTCTTCCATAAAGGGCAGATTTGTGCAGTGTACGACTGATTGTTGTCCTATGGACAGACTCTCCCACCTCAGCTGTAGTTCTCTGCAGTTCATCCAGAGTGATCATGGGCCTCTTGGCTGCATCTCTGATCAGTCTTCTCCTTGTCTGAGCTGAAAGTTTAGAGGGACGGCCAGGTCTTGGTAGATTTGCAGTGGTCTGATACTCCTTCCATTTCAAAATGATCGCTTGCACAGTGCTCCTTGGGATGTTAAAAGCTTGGGAAATCTTTTTGTATCCAAATCCGGCTTTAAAATTCTCCACAACAGTATTACGGACCTGCCTGGTGTGTTCCTTGGTCTTCATGATGCTCTCTGCGCTTTTTAACAGAACCCTGAGACTATCACAGAGCAGGTGCATTTATACAGAGACTTGATTACACACAGGTGGATTCTATTTATCACCATCAGTCATTTAGGACAACATTGGATCATTCCGAGATCCTCGCTGAACTTCTGGAGTGAGTTTGCTGCACTGAAAGTAAAGGGGCCGAATCATTTTGCACGCACCACTTTTCAGTTTTTTATTTGCTAAAAAAGTTTAAAATATCCAATAGATTTTGTTCCACTTCACAATTGTGTCCCACTTGTTGGTGATTCTTCACAAAAAATTAAAATTTTATATCTTTATGTTTGAATCCTGAAATGTGGCAAAAGGTTGAAAAGTTCAAGGGGGCCGAATACTTTCGCAAGGCACTGTATGTTAGACCAAGGACCAGCATAGGACTTCCCTGGGATCTGGTAATACAGTAAGATATTGCAGGATGAAAAATCAAGAAACTGCAGATACTTAACAGACAAAGTTGTGTATGGAAGCTAGGGATGAGCCGAACACCCCCCGGTTCGGTTCGCACCAGAACTTTCGAACAGACCCCAAATTCGTACGAACGTTAGAACCCCATTGAAGTCTATGGGACTCGAACGTTCAAAATTAAAAGTGCTAATTTTAACGGCTAATATGCAAGATACTGTCCTAAAAAGGGTTTGGGGGCCTGGCTCCTGCCCCAGGGGACATGGATCAATGCAAAAAAAACTTGCCGTTTTTTCGGGAGCACTGATTTTAATGACGATTAAAGTGAAAAAAAAAAGTGAAATATTCCTTTAAATATGGTGCCTGGGGGGTGTCTGTAGTATGCCTGTGAAGTGCCACGTGTTTCCCGTGTTTAGAACAGTCCCTGCACAAAATGACATTTAACGGAAATAACATCATTTAAAACTGCTTGCGGTTTTAATGTTATATCTGGTTCCTGCAATATGGATGAAAATCATTGAGAAACATGGCATGGGTAGCCCTCCCTGCCCATTACCAGCCTATTTGGGTCTTGTACACATATTAAGGGGAACCCCGTACCCATATTAAAAAAAGGAAATGCGTGTGGCCCCCAGGCCCTATATACTCAGAACAGCAGTATACAGGCGGTGCAAACAAGACAGGGACTGTGTAGGTTTGTTGTGTTAAGTTGAATCTGTTTGTAATTTTCAACTGGTACATTTTTAAAGTGTAGCTCCAGTCAAAAAAACTATTTTTAAGCTTTTTGGAAAACATAGGGAAGGGTTATCACCCCTGTATAATTTGTTTTGCCGTCCGTCTTTTTCAGAGCACGCAGACAGCACGCACAATCTCCTACCGCTGACTGCAAGCTCTATTTAAAACGAGCAACATAGTTTGCTATATAGGTGGACATAGCGGTGTATACTGCGTTCAGAGCACGCAGACAGCACGCACAAGCTCCTAACACTGACTGACAGCTCTATTATAAAATATAGATATATCGCTAGATATAGAGGTGAATATAGCGGTGTATACTGCGGTCAGGGCACGCAGACAACAACCACTACAGAAGAACAATAACGATCGGTGTGTACTGTGTTGAAGGTACACAGAACACCCACTAACTGCTACAGATGCCAACACACTACACAAGGCCGCCGCGCTGGCGGCCTTATATAGTGTGGGGCGTGTACTATACAGCCTGAGCTATGATTGGCGACAGGCATCCTGCCTGTGGCCAATCATGGCTCTCCTCGCTGCCGGCGCTGTGATTGGCCAAGCATGCGGGGTCACAGTGCATGCTTGGCCAATCATGAGCCAGCAATGCACTGCGCCATCTCAGTGCATTGTGGGCCGTGAGCGCCACACGAATTTGGCGCGAACGGCCCATAACGTTCAGAATTCGCCGAACGGGCGAACAGCCGATGTTCGACTCGAACACGAAGCTCATCCCTAATGGCAGCTAAGCATTCACTATATGTGTCTCTATGTTGCATGGCTCAGGATATCTTCCACCCCTTCCATCCCACAAGACATGCCCTGGCTGCACTTCTGCGGTCCCAGCACTGAGACCTGATGACATTGCTCTGTGTAGGTCACTATTGTTTGTATCAAAAGATTAATTTGGTCAGAGCGTGTACTAATTAATTTTTCGTTGTTTATACTGTTACTTGACTACCATACTCCATTAGTCAACTGGAACAGTACATATATTCAATGACTGGAGTGCTTTTCTAAACGTATTGATTATAACATTACATATACAAATTGATTGGGGATTTGTTTATATTATTCAGCTGAGATGTTGCGTGTATTAAATGTGGGATTTAAAACTACAAATTATTCTTTGAAATGCATAAAGGGAGCACAGTCTAGTCTACTGGCTGAGTATTTCGGGCAGATACTGCTTTACTATTCCATGTTCTGTCTATAATCTTGTAATCCTAAAACATATCTGCTGGTGATCCTGGAAAACATTTGCTATTGAACCTGGAACACACCTGTTGGTGATCCTGAAACACATCTGGTGGTTGATGCTGGAACACATCTGGTGGTTGACGCTGGAACACTCCTGTTGGTTGATGCTGGAACACACTGTTTATACTGTTACTTGACTACCATTCTCCATTAGTCAACTGGAACGGTACATATATTCAATGACTGGAGTGCTTTTCTAAAAGTATTGATTATAACATTACATATACAAATTGATTGGGGATTTGTTTATATTATTCAGCTGAGACGTTGCGTGTATTAAATGTGGGATTTAAAACTAAAAATTATTCTTTGAAATGCATAAAGGGAGCACAGTCTACTGGCTGAGTATTTCGGGCAGATACTGCTTTACTATACCAAGTTCTGTCTATAATCTTGTGATCCTGAAACACATCTGCTGGTTATCCTAGAACATACCTTCTGGTGATCCTGGAAAACATTTGCTGTTGAACCTGGAACACACCTGTTGGTGATCCTGAAACACATCTGGTGGTTGATGCTGGAATATATCTGGTGGTAGACGCTGGAACACACCTGTTGGTTGACGCTGGAACTACCAGTCTCTATTAGTCAACTGGAACAGTACATATATTCAATGACTGGAGTGCTTTTTTAAAAGTATTGATCATAACATTACATATACAAATTGATTGGGGTTTTGTTTATATTATTCAGCTGAGATGTTGCATGTATTAAATGTGGGATTTAAAACGAAAAATTATTCTTTGAAATGCATAAAGGGAGCACAATCTACCGGCTGAGTAGTTCGGGCAGATACTGCTTTACTATTCCATGTTCTGTCTATAATCTTGTGATCCTGAAACACATCTGCTGGTTATCCTAGAACATATGTGCTGGTGATCCTGGAAAACACCTGTTGATGATCCTGAAACACAATAGGTGGTTGACACTAGAATACATCTGGTGGTTGATGCTGGAACACATCTGGTGGTCGACGTTGGAACACTACTGTTGGTTGATACTGGAACACATTGTTTATACTGTGTTACTTGACTACCATTCTCCAGTTGTCAACTGGAACGGTACATATATTCAATGACTGGAGTGCTTTTCTAAAACTGTTGATTATAACATTACATATACAAATTGCTTGGGGTTTTGTTTATATTATTGAGCTGAGATGTTATTCTTTGAAATGCATAAAGGGAGCACAGTCTGAGTAGTTTGGGCAGGTACTGCTTTACTATGCCATGTTCTGTCTATAATCTTGTGATCCTGAAACAGATCTGCTGGTGATCCTGGAACACACCTGTTGGTGATCCTGGAAAACATTTGTCGTTGAACCTGAAACACACCTGTTGGTGATCCTGAAACACATCTGGTGGTTGATGCTGGAATGCATCTGGTGGTTGATACTGGAACACATCTGTTGGTTGATGCTGGAACACATCTGGTGGTTGATGCTGGAACACATCTGTTGGTTGATGCTGGAACACATCTGTTGGTTGATGCTGGAGCACACCTGTTGGTTGACGCTGGAACATACCTGTTGGTTGATGCTGGAACACACCTGTTGGTTGACGCTGGAACACTCCTGTTGGTTGATGCTGGAACACTCCTGTTGGTTGATGCTGGAACACACCTGTTGGTTGATGCTGGAACACACCTGTTGGTTGATGCTGGAACACTCCTGTTGGTTGATGCTGGAACACTCCTGTTGGTTGATGCTGGAACACACCTGTTGGTTGATGCTGGAACACACCTGTTGGTTGATGCTGGAACATACTTGTTGGTTGACGCTGGAACATACCTTTTGGTTGACGCTGGAACACACCTGTTGGTTGACGCTGGAACACACCTGTTGGTTGATGCTGGAACACACCTGTTAGTTGACGCTGGAACACACCTGTTGGTTGATGCTGGAACACTCCTGTTGGTTGATGCTGGAACACACCTGTTGGTTGATGCTGGAACATACTTGTTGGTTGACGCTGGAATACCCCTGTTGGTTGACGCTGGAACACTCCTGTTGGTTGACGCTGGAACACAACTGTTGGTTGACGCTGGAACATACCTTTTGGTTGATGCTGGAACACTCCTGTTGGTTGACGCTGGAACATACCTGTTGGTTGACGCTGGAACACACCTGTTGGTTGACGCTGGAACACATCTGTTGGTTGATGCTGGAACACACCCATTGGTTGATAATTAAACACATCTGATGATTGACGCATTTTCACTTAGGGGTGTACTGACTTTTGTTGCCAGCGGTTTAGACATTAATGGCTGTGTGTTGAGTTATTTTGAGGGGACAGGAAATTTACACTGTTATACAAGCTGTACACTCACTACTTTACATTGTAGACAAGTGTCATTTCTTCAGTGTTGTCACATGAAAAGAGAGAAGAAATGTCACTGAGGGGTGTACTCACTTGTGTGAGAGATACGGTGTATATATATATATATATCTACACACACACAGTATATACATTGTATATATCTATGTTTATTTATTTTTTACTGTAGCATTACATATTATAAGTGATCAGAAAACGATTCACTCGGTGAGATGCACCTTTTCAGCGGACAAGTTTGCCAAGAAAACGCGTCTTGCAGCCCTCCCTCGGCCCCCCTCTTATTCTAGGGCCCCTCGGTAAGCTTCCCCCTGCCAGGTAAAAGCAAGACTTGCCAGTATTATTAATAGAGGAGACCATACGGGCCGTATTTCTTCCCTTCTCCCCGGTGGAAGGAGATGTGGTTGTTTGTTGTGAATCTAAAGATTCGTCTCTCTTCCCCTCCATACGGCGATCATATAAAACCCTCAGTGATGGTGTCACCTCCGCCTGACACCCCATCCCATCCTTGCGTCTCATATTTATGTCCTCGTATTTATTGACTGCCGTATTTACAGCCAGGAATCTTTTCTTGCTCGGCTCCAGTTCTTGCATGCGCCGCCATTCACACTGAGAACTGTAAAATTTTATTGGCCGGTCATTGCTTCTAATGTTAAGTTTACAATGTTGTCTATTTGTAGGGATTTATAGGGAGAGCTGGAAAACGGCAGCCTTCCGTCCAATACATCTTTGCCTTCTTATGGTAAACCGAAACCAGATTGTTACATTTTAGTGTCAATTTCTTTTAAAAAAAGATGGTGGCTTGTGATCTGTAGTAATGACAGAGATTCACTGACTGAATATTCTAGATCCGGGGTCTCCGATCTTATCACTATGAGGGCCACATCCTATAATTCACAAGTACTCCCAGGCTGAAAAAAATGAATAAACTTCACATCAGAGGTCCCCCCATCACATCAGAGGTCCCCCATCACATCAGAAGTCCCCCCATCACATCAGAGACCCCCCCATCACATCAGAAGTCCCCCCCATCACATCAGAGGTCCCCCATCACATCAGAAGTCCCCCCATCACATCAGAGGTCCCCCCATCACATCAGAAGTCCCCCCCATCACATCAGAGGTCCCCCCATCACATCAGAAGTCCCCCCCATCACATCAGAGGTCCCCCATCACATCAGAAGTCCCCCCCATCACATCAGAAGTCCCTCCCATCACATCAGAGGTCCCCCCATCACATCAGAGGTCCTCCCTTCACATCAGAGGTCCCCCCATCACATCAGAGGTCCTCCCTTCACATCAGAGGTCCTCCCTTCACATCAGAGGACCCCCCATCACATCAGAGGTCCCCCCCATCACATCAGAGGACCCTCCATCACATCAGTGGTCCCCCCATCACATCAGTGGTCCCCCCATCCCATCAGAGGTCCCCCCATCACATCACAGACCCTCCCATCACATCAGAGACCCCCCCATCACATCAGAGGACCCCCATCATATCAGAGGTCCCCCATCACATCAGAGGTCCCCCCATCACATCAGAGGTCCCCCCATCACATTAGAGACTCTCCCATCACATCAGAGGTCCCCCATCACATCAGAGGTCCCCCAGCACCTCAGAGTATCACATCAGAGGTCCCCAAGCACCTCAGAGTATCACATCAGAGGTCCCCCCATCACATCAGAGACCCTCCCATCACATCAGATGTCCTCTTATCACATCAGAGGTCCTCCCATCACATTAGAGACTCTCCCGTCACATCAGAGGTCCTCCCATCACATCAGAGGTTATTCCATCACATCAGAGGTCCTCCATCACATCAGAGGTCCCCCCATCACATTAGAGGTCCCCTATTAAATCAGATGTCCTCCCATCACATCAGAGATTCTCTATCACTTCAGAGGCCCCCTACACATCAGAGGTCCTTCCATCACATTAGGGGCTCCCTGCACATAAGAGGTCCCCCCTTTCACATCAAAAGCCCCCATCACATCAGAGGTCCCCCTTTCACATCAGGGGTTCCTTGTAACATCAGAGTCCCCGCTTTGACATCAGAAGCCCACCAATTACTTTAGAGGTACCCCATCACATAAGAGTCCTCAATTTACAGCCCCATTACATCAGAGGTCCCCCCATCACATCAGAGGTCCCCCCATCACATCAGAGGTCCCCCCATCACATCAGAGGTCCTCCCATCACATCAGAGGTCCTCTCCATCACATCAGAGGTCCCCCCATGTCATCAGAGGCCCCCTACACATCAGAGGTCCTTCCATCACATTAGGGGCTCCCTGCACATAAGAGGTCCCCCCTTTCACATCAAAAGCCCCCATCACATCAGAGGTCCCCATTTCACATCAGGGGCTCCTTGTAACATCAGAGTCCCTGCTTTGACATCAGAAGCCCACCAATCACTTTAGAGGTACCCCATCACATAAGAGTCCTCAATTTACAGCCCCATTACATCAGAGGGTCTACCATCACATCAGAAGTCCCCATCACATCAGAGTCACCCCTTCACATTAGAGACCCCCATTCATATAAAACCCTTTCTTTCACATAAGAGCCTTCCCCCTTTCACATCATATCCCCTTCTTTTCCTAGTCTGATGTCCTCCTATCCTGTCATACAATCTTTACCCTAGCGGTAGCATGGCACAGAGTGGGAGGTGTAGAAGGTCTAATCATAGGGCAGGAGGAAGGGCAGCTCCTTTTCTGAAAGTTTTGGTGTTTCCCTGGTGCAATTGGGCCAGACACCGACACCATAGCAAGGAATGACGCCATATGTTCTGGACACTCTTCAGCATTGGCTATTAAAGTGCTGATGGCCGGTCCAACTGCACAATGCAAATGCATGAAGAAAATCTGGGACAAGTTGCTGCGGGCCGGGCAAAAGGCTGTAGTGGGCCAGATGTGGCTCTCGGGCTACTGTTTGGAGACCTCTGTTCTGGATGAAGGCAAAAAAAAACTCAGCTTCTAAAGTACATCCGAACTCAAAAACTGAAGATTTGCCATTTTATAGGGAACATCTATAAATGGTAATTGTGCATAAGTAGTATTCCACTCTGCACGTGCCTCCACCATGTTACCCTCCATGCTTCCATAGGCACACTCAGGACCAGACTGGTGGGTGCTGCCGTTTGGAAGGGAGGGAGATCAATGTGTGTTTGCTGAACTCCCTTTTCTACTAACAACCCAGAAGCGGTGTATAAAACATCATATTCTGGTCCACTTGTCACTTTCCCAGGAAGCCCAGGAAGAAGCTAGTGGGGTTTTGGGGTGCAGAAAACACAAAGGAAGCAGCTCCAGGATAGCCCTTTTCTGTAGCCTTCTAGTAGAACAATGACTCTGCAGAAAGCAGAGCTGCGGTGGGGAACCAGCAGCCTCCTCCCACTACACAGGCCACTTGCAGAAAACTACAGGGGGGCGGAGACAAGACCAGTCACCCTGCACATGGAGAGAGAGAGAGAGCAGAGCTGTGGGAGGGGCCCATCAGGCTCCACCCACTGCAGATGGGGGGGGCGGAAATAAGACCAGTCCCCCTGCACATAGAGAGAGAGAGAGAGCAGAGCTGTGGGAGGGGCCCAGCAGGCTCCACCCACTACAGGCCACTTGCAGAAAACTACAGGAGGGACGGAGACAAGACCAGTCCCCCTGCACATGGAGAGAGAGAGAGCAGAGCTGTGGGAGGGACCCAGCAGGCTCCACCCATTGCAGAAGGGGGGGGGGGCAGGGACAAGACCAGTCCTAGGGTTTCCACCTTTTCTGAAAGCCAATCCCGAACATTCTAGTACCCATAAAATATGCTTACAATGCTGAGCCACAAGTAAGTCTCTCGCAGACATGCATAAACCTCAGAACAATAATTAAAATAAATAAAACTCTTCCAATACGTATGACTTGTGGACTGAATGCAAAAAAAACGGATTCCTCTTATCACGCAAATTAGGTGGGTGGAGGAATTTCCTCCCTCCTTAGGGGGAGGGGCCAGAGGATCTGGCTATTTCTGATTAGTGCTCTTTGTGACCAATCAACCGATCGTCTGACTCTGTGGAGGGGCAGAGATCCTGCTGACAGGGAGGGAGGGAGGGGGAGAGGGGTAGTAGAGTGTTCCTCCTGCCTGGGACAGTAAGCCACAGTTCAGTGTGAATAAATGTGTCTGGGTTTCATGCAGTCTGAAACCTGTACACATGATCCAAAACCTGGATTGTCCGGGTGCATCCTGGACAGGTGGCAACCCTAACCAGTCCTCCTGCACACAAAGAGAGAGAGAGAAAGAGTAGAGCTGTGGGAGGGGCCCAGCAGGCACCACCCACTGCAGACCTGGGGGGGGGGCGGAAACAAGACCAGTCACCCTGTACAAGAAGAGAGAGAGAGAGGGAGCAGAGCTGTGGGAGGGGCCCAGCAGGCCCCACCCACTGCAGACAGGGCAGAGCCAAGACCAGTCACCCTGCACATGGGGAGAGAGAGGGAGCAGAGCTGTGGGAGGGGCCCAGAAGGCTCCACCCACTGCAGAGGGGGGGAGGGGGCAGAGATAAGACCAGCCCCCCTCCACATGGACAGAGAGCAGCGGTGAGCGGACTTTATTGCACAGATCTGGAAGAAATACACAAAGCTCATCGAGATTCTAGATGAAGTCACATGACTGATGGATGTAGATGATATTTGCTGATCTTGGAGCTCAACTTTAAATATGGACATCATGGCATCCCCTATACAGTAAGTAGCCTAAAATGCCATTAGTATTAAAAGTAAACCCACCTTCCCCATTTGCCCTGGTAGCGAATTTATCTGGTACAGAAAGTAATCCCTAAATTTGAGCGTAGTCACAGGAACAGGAAGTGAGGGGAAATCTTCCAACGGGGGACACCTGTGTAAGAGATCATTTCATTTGACTTTGGAGAGTCATTTTCTCCCACATCTTATTGTGTCTCTGGGACAGGAAGTGAGGGGAAATCTCCTTTAGACCCCTTTCACACTGCCGGCGTTTTTCAGGCGCTACAGCGCTATAAATAGCCCCTGAAAAAACGCGGCTCCTTTCGCACCGGAGCGGTGCGCTGGCCGGGGGCGTCACAAAAAGTCCTGCCGGCAGCTTCTTTGGAGCGGTGAAGGAGAGGTGAACTCTCCGCTCCTCCACCGCTGCTCCCCACTGAAAACAATCGGACAGCACCGCAATGCCGCCGGCAAAACGCCGCTCCGCCAGCGGAACTAACCCCCTTTTCGGCTGTTAGTGGCCAACTAGCGCCACTAAAATGACGGTAAAGCGGCGCTATTTTTAGCGCTGCTTTACCGCCGACGCCCCCCGCGCGGCTCAATGTGAAAGCAGCCTTAAAGAGGAAGTAAACCCCTTCAAACCACTTTGGCCTACAGGTAAGCCTAGATTAAGGCTTACCTGTAGGTCCAAGCAATATCTCCTAAACCTATATGGTTTAGGAGATATTTGCCCGAAAATGGGCACCGCTGTCTACGGCGCATGCGCCATAGACAGCGGCGCGCAGGCGCACTAAATGCGGCAAATCCAAGAATGGATTTGCCTAATTTGTCGACTCCCGTGCGCATGCGCGGGAGTGACGTCATCGCAGCTTCGCCGTTGTCATTGGTCGGAGCTGCGAGACGCCACCAGCAAGATGGATGCGGCGGACTACAGGGATCAGCGGCGACTTCGCTGGCTCCTGTGTCAGGTAAGTGACACATAATGGGCTACTATGCGATGCGATGCGATGCGATGCGATGCAATGCGATGCATAGTAGTCCATTATGCTTTACCTTTGCAGGGAAAAAAAGAGGAAGTAAACTCATCAGGGTTTACTTCCTCTTTAAGGGCAGTTAAAAAAACACAAAGGGGTCGTAACCCTTCCCTGCTCCATCCAAACCTAAACAAAAATGGTTGGCTTCACTTGTATGTTCAATAAACTCTTCAATGTGCATTGATTAGGAATATTCACATCAAATCAGATATAATAATAATAATAATAATAATAATAATAATAATAATTGCTGTTATTAGTTATGTGGGGCATCTCAATGAAACTAATTAGTGGGAAATATGTTTCCAATCTGTTTGTTGTTCTGTTTATTTCAGATAATTAGTTTATGGGGGATGGGGGGGGTTATTTTTGTTTATGGGGGATGGGGGGGGTTATTTTTGTTTATGGGGGATGGATATTTTTTATTCAATCTTTCAAAATTGTTTCATTCTAATAAAAGCATTAATTCTGCAAGACACTTCTACTGACTCCGAGAAAAGGTAACTGAAATAAACCATTACGGGAGCATATACCTACCTTGTGTTGTCTGAATGTTACACGACAATAGGGTACTGACACCAACAATGGGACACTGTTTCTCCCACTGACACCAACAATGGGGCAGTATTCCTCCCACTGACACCAACAATGGGGCAGTATTCCTCCCACTGACACCAATGATGGGACACTATTCCTCCCACTGACACCAATGATGGGACACTATTCCTCCCACTGACACCAATGATGGGACACTATTCCTCCCACTGACACCAATGATTGGGCACTATTCCTCCCCCCTGATACCAATGATGGGGAACTATTCCTCCCAATGATACCAATGATGGGGCACTATTCCTCCCACTGACACCAATGATGGGGGACTATTCCTCCCACTGATACCAATGATGGGGCACTATTCCTCCCACTGACACCAATGATGGGGCACTATTTCTATCACTGATACCAATGATGGGGCACTATTCCTCCCACTGACACCAATGATGAGGCACTATTCCTCCCACTGACACCAATGATGGGGCACTATTCCTCCCACTGACACCAATGATGGGGCACTATTCCTCCCACTGACACCAATGATGGGGCACTATTCCTCCCACTGACACCAATGATGGGGCACTATTCCTCCCACTGACACCAATGATGGGGCACTATTCCTCCCACTGACACCAATGATGGGGCACTATTCCTCCCACTGACACCAATGATGGGACACTATTCCTCCCACTGACACCAATGATGGGGCACTATTCCTCCCACTGACACCAATGATGGGGCACTATTCCTCCGACTAACACCAATGATGGGACTGTGACACTATTCTGCTTCCCACTGACCACAGGTGCTATAACATTTTCTTACTCCCTCTGACCACCAAGCCCGGGGCATTGTTTCTCTGGGACAGGTTCAACTCCCACTGGCCACACCCCGCCCCACCGGAGGACAGTAATCTGGTTCTGGTAGGAAAGCTTGGAGACCCCTGGTCTAAATCTACAAGGACCTGACCTGCAACCAAAATTAATGGCGGGGTCCCTGTGTCCTGAGGGGAGTTGATATGTGGATGTGGATGGGGGGGTGGGGGGGGTGGGATGAAGTGGGTTGAATGATGCCGGGCCTTATCCAACCCAGAACAAGAGCAATGCTGGATCCCTAAACAGATAGGTCTGAGGTGGGCATTGCCCATCTACCAGGACTCTGAGATTTTCTTTATTGGCCAAACTGGAATTGGTCTTCAAGGATCCCAAGACAGCTCTCAGGGGATGGATGGGGTAAGATGTTTTTTTTACAAAGCTTGTTTGATTTTTCTATATGCAGTAGATAAAAGGAATTGTTTTTTTTTTTTTCTTTTTTTAAGTGAACAGATTCTTTGAGTTTTATTTCCAAATATTTATTAACCAGGAAAGACAAAACGCGGCGGCATCATTTTCGAAAATTTCCCATCTCGGTGCCCATGAGAAGCCGGCCAAATGTGACCATCGAGCCTCTTCATGGCTGGACTGTATTATAAATATTCTGACATTTTCCCTGACATATCTTCTCTCTAGACCTTTCCAGAATCTGCTAATTACTGTACTTAGTATTCATTAAGCCTCGAAATTTTCAATTTCTCGGCTGTTTTTTTGTTTTGTTTGCGCGCCGCAGATGAGAAGGGCCGGCTAATCGATGGACACGGCTCTGTGAAAGCAGACGTTGGGTTTTTTTTTTTTTTTTCCAGCTTTAGTTATCAGCAGACAAAGATCTTTAGTTTGCAAAAATCGAGAAAACTTCTCTGTTTGAAGTTGAACTATGAGCCCCTTACGCACTATTGCGTTGCGGTGACGCAACACGTGCGCAATAATTCGCACAGGCAGGTGCAAAACAAAACTTGTATTGAAGTAATGCAGGAACCAGTGGCGGCTGGTGCTCAATGTTCTTGGGGGGGGCCGCCCCAAACCATCATGGCCCTGTGTGAAAAAGTGATTGCCCCCTAAACCTAATAACTGGTTGGGCCACCCTTAGCAGCAACAACTGCAACCAAGCGTTTGCGATAACGTGCAATGAGGCTTTTACAGCGTCCTGGAGGAATTTTGGCCCACTCATCTTTGCAGAATTGTCCTAATTCAGTTACATTAGAGGGTTTTCGAGCATGAACGGCCTTTTTAAGGTCATACCACAACATCTCAATAGGATTCAGGTCAGGACTTTGGCTAGGCCACTCCAAAGTCTTCATTTTGTTTTTCTTCAGCCATTCGGTGGTGGACTTGCTGGTGTGTTTAGGATCATTGTCCTGCTGCAGAACCCAAGTTCGTTTCAGCTTGAGTACACGAACAGATGGTCGGACATTCTCCTTCAGGATCTCTTGGTAGACAGCAGAATTCATAGTTCCTTTTATCACGGCAAGTCTTCCAGGTCCTGAAGCAGCAAAACAGCCCCAGACCATCACACTACCACCACCATATTTTACTGTTGGTATAATGTTCTTTTTATGAAATGCAGTGTTCCTTCTACGCCAGATATACTTGGGTACACACCTTCCAAAGAGTTCCACTTTTGTCTCATCGCTCCACAGAATGTTGTCCCAAAAGTCTTGGGGATCATCAAGATGTGTTGTGGAGAAATTGAGACGAGCTTTGATGTTCTTTTTGCTCAGCAGTGGTTTTCTCCTTGGAACTCTGCCATGCAGGCCATTTTTGCCCAGTCTTTTCCTGATGGTGGAGGCATGAACGCTGACCTTAACTGAGGCAAGTGAGGCCTGCAGTTCCTTGGACGTTGTTGTGGGGTCTTTTGTGACCTCTTGGATGAGTCGTCGCTGCGCTCTTGGGGTCATTTTGGCCGGCCGGCCACTCCTGGGAAGGTTCACCACTGTTCCATGTCTTCGCCATTTGTGGATAATGGCTCTCACTGTGGTTCGCTGGATTCCCAAAGCTTTGGAAATGGCTTTATAACCCTTTCCAGACTGATAGATCTCAATTACTTTCTTTCTCAATTGTTCCTGAATTTCTTTGGGTCTCGGCATGATGTGTAGCTTTTAAGGATCTTCTGGTGGACCTTACTGTGTCAAGCAGCTCCTATTTAAGTGATGCCTTGATTGTGAACAGGTGTGGCAATAATCAGGCCTGGGTGTGGCTAGAGAAATTGAACTCAGGTGTGGACAACCACAGTTATAGTATGTTTTAACAAGGGGGGCAATCACTTTTTCACACAGGGCCATGATGGTTTGGATTTTTTTTCACCTTTAATAATAAACACCTTCATTTACAAATTGCATTTTGTGTTTACTTGTGTTGTCCTTGACTATTGTTCAAATTGGTTTGATGTTCCGAAACACTTAAGTGTGACAAACATGCAAAGGAACAGGAAATGAGGAAGGGGGCAAACACTTTTTCACACCACTGTAGTTATAAATTTATAGGATAAGTATAATGGATCTACAATAATATAATGATAATGAGAAAATTTTGTGTAGAAGTAAAAATGTCTAAAAAATGTGGGAAGGGTGTTGAAAAAAATGTGAGTGTGAACTGGAAAATAATGTGTAAACGTATATATGGGGGTTGTAGTATGCCTACAAAAGTATGATACAGATGAGAGGTGTGGTGAAAGTGTGGGATGTGTAATGGGTAAACCTGGGTAGGAGGGTAGGATCACGTTCAAGACCCTCTGCCTCACCCACAAATGCACACAAGGAAACGCCCCTCAATACCTATGCCACAAAATCAAACATTACACACCGAATCGCAACCTCCCATCAACTAACCAAGACCTCCTCCTCTTCCCGAAAATCCCGCTACAAAGCAAAGGGGGAACGAAGATTCGCAGTCTAAGGACCACGGCTATGGAACGCTCTACCCACCAACATCCACATGGAAGAAAACCATCCGGGCCTTCAGAAAAAAAAAAGGGCCTTTCCAGACCCTGCGAGGTTACCATTTCCTGGTGCTGGACAACATTTTTCTGAGGCTTCGTTCGGTCAGAGGAAAAGTGGTGGAGAAGGTGGCCGTCTGACCCGATGCCTTTAACCAGTTCCCGACCGGCGCACGCCGATGTACGTCGGCAGAATGGCACGGGCAGGCATATTGGCGTACAGGTACGTCCAATCTTTAATGCCGCCCTGCTGGTCTGGGACCCCTGTGAGTCCGGTCGCGGGTCCCGCGGATTCGATCGCTGCAGGTATACCTGCGATCGTCTCACGGGGGGCGGCTGAACGGAGAGATGCCGTTGTAAACAGCATCTCCCCGTTCTGCCTAGCAACAAGTGACGCTGATCTCTGCTCCATGTGATTGGAGCAGAGATCAGTGTTCACTAAAAGAAAGCCCAGCCCCCCCACAGTTAGTAACACACCCCCTAGGAACACTTAACCCCTACACTGCCACCCACTGGTTAACCCTTTCACTGCCAGTGTCATTTACACAGGAATCACTGCATTTGTATAGCACTGATTGCTGTATAAATGACAATGGTCCCAAAAATGTGTCAAAAATGGCCGATGTGTCCGCCACAATGTCGCAGTCACAATAAAAAAAGATCGCTGATCGCCGCCCATTACTAGTAAAAAAAAAAAATATATTAATAAAAATGCCATAAAACTATCCCTTATTTTGTAAACGCTATAACTTTTGCGCAAACCAATTATTGTGATTTTTTTTAACCAAAAATATGTAGAAGAATACGTATCGGCCTAAACTGAGGGAAAAAAATGTTTTTTTTTTTATATATTTTTGGGGGATATTTATTATAACAAAAAGTAAAAAATAATGCATTTTTTTTTCAAAATTGTCGCTCTATTTTTGTTTATAGCGCAAAAAATAAAAACCGCAGGGGTGATCAAATACCACCAAAAGAAAGCTCTATTTGTGGGGAAAAAAATTGTCAGTTAAAGCGGCGCAGTGCGAATCGCAAAAAAGTGGTCTGGTCTTCGGCCAGCAAAATGGTCCGGGGGCTGTAAGTGGTTAAACAATTCTTTAGTCCTCAGTGCCGAGGTCTGAGCAACCATCGGCCGCATCTGCAGGGGTTGTTACCCACATGTGGGGGGAAATTTCATGTCAATAGCACCTTCACCAATGGTCCTTGTTCTTGAAGTCCCTCTTGGGAGCGAGCTGGAGAGGGTTTCCAAGTTCAGCCGAGCTGTCCCTGAGTATTTCCAAGGCTCTCCGGCTCCCCCCCTCACCTCTTGGCCACATGCGGTATTGCATGCAATAGAAATCAATGTGGAGGCAATTATCTTCGTTTCCATTGACTTCTATGGGGAAACTCGCTTTGATATGCGAGTGTTTTGGATTACAAGGGTTCTCCTGGAACGGATTAAGCTCGTAATCCGAGGTTCCACTGTATTCTATTCCAATCTGAATTCTTTACTCAGAATAGTCTCTTTTATTCCCCCAGCCTCCTCCAAACCCCCACATGCCTTTATTTTTGCTGCTGTGATCGAACTTCCTGTTGGAGGGTGGCTACGTTCATTCTCAACGATACCCCCTGTATGTAGGAACGTAGCCACCCTCCAACAGGAAGTTCGATCACAGCAGCAAAAATAAAGGCATGTGGGGGTTTGGAGGAGGCTGGGGGAATAAAAGAGACTATTCTGAGTAAAGAATTCAGATTGGAATAGAATACAGTGGAACCTCGGATTACGAGCTTAATCCGTTCCAGGAGAACACTTGTAATCCAAAGCACTCGCGTATCAAAGCGAGTTTCCCCATAGAAGTCAATGGAAACTAAGATAATTCGCTCCACATTGATTTCTATTGCATGCAATACCGCATGTGGCCAAGAGGTGAGGGGGGGAGCCGGAGAGCCTCGGAAATACTCAGGGACAGCTCGGCTGAACTCGGAAACACTCGGGAACGGAGTATTTCTGAGTATTTACGAATGGCGCCGAATCGTTCCGAGTGTCACCAGCGCCCCCCCGCACCTCTGGCCAAATGCGGTACTGCACACCCCATTAGCTTGAATTCTGCTCATTTCGCAAGACAACACTCGCAAATTGAATCACAATTCAAAAAAAATAAAATTGCTCGTCTTTCAAAACGCTCGTTAACCGCGTTACTCGTTAACCGCGGTTCCACTGTATATATTTTTAAACCAGAATTTTGGTGTCACTTTAAACCTCGGCGGTCCTCGCGCAGCTTAGTGAACACAGCCCCCCTTATAGATAATTGATATAAATTGAGGCTGAAAAGTCATTTCCATAGAAAGTTGATGTAATATCTTCCCCGAGCTCAGCGATTTTACCGATGTGATCTCACTGCGGCTCCGGCTTTATTGGTGCTCATACAGAGAATGGCGGGGGAGGAGAAGATTAACAGCGGGGGATTATTATTGGCATGAGTCAATAATTACTCTTCTCTGTGAAACGCCGCCGAGCTCGCCCCTCCCCCAGGCCCGCTACTGTCCATAGAGATGGGAAAGTCACATTCATTCTGCTGGGTGGGAAGTTTACATTATCGATAGAAACTTTTGTTACAAGTTGTAGAAGCTTCAGAGGTTTAATGGGGGAAGGCAAAAGAAGAGGGGTAGACAAGGCACAAGTACTGACTCCACCCGGGCCAGAACAACATAGGAAAACGGCTTCATCACAGAGTAGTCATGTGATCAACGGAAAATTTGGTTTGTTTTTGTTTCGGATTTGTTCCTTATGTTAGAACGATTCGTTTTCGGAACTCGTTTTGTATATTGCGATTTGTTTTGTATATTAATTAAATAAAAAAATTGGAAGACAGTTATATTCATTCAATTACATTTTATTCTTTTATTTTCTATTCTATTCGTTTTTTTATATTCTTTTGTTTTCTATTCTATTAATTTATATACTATTCTGTTTTATTATATTCTATTGTGTTCTATTCCATTGTGTTATATTCTATTATATTCTATCATTTATATTCCACTCCACATGTGTCAAACACAAGGCCTGTGGGCCGAATCCAGCCCTCTAGGCTATTTCATGTGGCCCCCACACTCATGGGAAGGGTGGAAGTGCAATGTGTACTGTAGCACACGCCTGAACTCTGCACTCTGTACATAGCACGCCCTTGAACTCCGCACTCTGTACATAGCACACCCCGAACTCTGCACTCTGTACATAGCACACCCCGAACTCTGCACTCTGTACATAGCACACCCCGAACTCTGCACTCTGTACATAGCACACCCCGAACTCTGCACATAGCACACCCCGAACTCTGCACTCTGTACATAGCACACCCCGAACTCTGCACTCTGTACATAGCACACCCCGAACTCTGCACTCTGTACATAGCACACCCCGAACTCTGCACTCTGTACATAGCACACCCCGAACTCTGCACTCTGTACATAGCACACCTCGAACTCTGCACTCTGTACATAGCACGCCCCGAACTCTGCACTCTGTACATAGCACGCCCCTGAACTCCACACTCTGTACATAGCACACCTCGAACTCTGCACTCTGTACATAGCACGCCCCTGAACTCTGCACTCTGTACATAGCACACCCCTGAACTCCGCACTCTGTACATAGCACACTCCTGAACTCTGCACTCTGTACATAGCACACCCCTGAACTCCGCACTCTGTACATAGCACGCCCCTGAACTCCACACTCTGTACATAGCACACCCCGAACTCTGCACACTGTACATAGCACACTCCTGAACTCTGCACTCTGTACATAGCACACTCCTGAACTCTGCACTCTGTACATAGCACGCCCTTGAACTCCGCACTCTGTACATAGCACACCCCGAACTCTGCACTCTGTACATAGCACACCCCGAACTCTGCACTCTGTACATAGCACACCCCTGAACACCGCACTCTGTACATAGCACGCCCCTGAACTCTGCACTCTGTACATAGCATGCCCCTGAACTCTCCACTCTGTACATAGCACGCCCCTGAACTCTGCACTCTGTACATAGCACGCCCCTGAACTCCGCACTCTGTACATAGCACACCCCGAACTCTGCACTCTGTACATAGCACGCCCCTGAACTCTGCACTCTGTACATAGCACACTCCTGAACTCTCCACTCTGTACATAGCACGCCCCTGAACACCGCACTCTGTACATAGCACGCCCCTGAACTCTGCACTCTGTACATAGCATGCCCCTGAACTCTCCACTCTGTACATAGCACGCCCCTGAACTCTGCACTCTGTACATAGCACGCCCCTGAACACCGCACTCTGTACATAGCACGCCCCTGAACTCTGCACTCTGTACATAGCATGCCCCTGAACTCTCCACTCTGTACATAGCACGCCCCTGAACTCTGCACTCTGTACATAGCACGCCCCTGAACTCCGCACTCTGTACATAGCACGCCCCTGAACTCTGCACTCTGTACATAGCACGCCCCTGAACTCCGCACTCTGTACATAGCACGCCCCTGAACTCCGCACTCTGTACATAGCACGCCCCTGAACTCCGCACTCTGTACATAGCACGCCCCTGAACTCCACCCTCTGTACATAGCACGCCCCTGAACTCCGCCCTCTGTACATAGCACGCCCCTGAACACCGCACTCTGTACATAGCACGCCCCTGAACTCCACCCTCTGTACATAGCACGCCCCTGAACTCCGCCCTCTGTACATAGCACGCCCCTGAACTCCACCCTCTGTACATAGCACGCCCCTGAACTCCGCCCTCTGTACATAGCACGCCCCTGAACACCGCACTCTGTACATAGCACGCCCCTGAACTCTGCACTCTGTACATAGCACACCCCTGAACTCTGCACTCTGTACATAGCACACCCCTGAACTCTGCACTCTGTACATAGCACACTCCTGAACTCTGCACTCTGTATGTAGCACACCCCTGAACTCTGCACATAGTGCAGAGTTCAGGGGTGAGTTACGTACAGAGTGCAGCACTCAGGGGTGTGCTATGTACTTCTCCTCCTCCCCGTTCCTATATTTCTCTTTAAATGCTCCACTATTCTCATTCAGAGAACTCACCAGTTCTTTTTGCTTCCACACAGCTTGTTCCAAGTCTTTCAACTCAGGCCCCAGAGCCGGTCTCTTCTTGCTGAACACTTTGGCACAAACCAGCTGTTTCTTCTTAAATTCAACCTTCAAAGGTACCAATTTCTACTCTTCTCTCTCAATCCGCTTCAACGTTTCAACAATCCTTCATCTAAAGGCAGACAGGGACTCCGCTCTCCTTGGGTCAGGCCCAGTGTCTTCCACAGGCTGAGGCCTACACAGGGGGTCCCCGCCAGGATCCAGCATCCCTCCTGATGCAGAGAAGCAACTCTAGCCCCTGGTCTCTGGAAGCACAGGAGCAAAGGAACCAGCAACCTCATTGTCAAGGAGCAGAATGGCAGTTTCCCACCATCACTGTGCTGGGTTCCCGGGTCTGTACACCCGCTGTGCCCATTATGAGAGGTTCCCACCATCACTGTGCTGGGTTCCCGGGTCTGTACACCCGCTGTGCCCATTATGAGAGGTTCCCACCATCCCTGTGCTGAGTTCCCGGGTCTGTACGCCCGCTGTGCCCATTATGAGGGGTTCCCACCATCCCTGTGCTGAGTTCCCAGGTCTGTACACCCGCTGTGCCCATTATGAGAGGTTCCCACCATCCCTGTGCTGAGTTCCCGGGTCTGTACACCCCGCTGTGCCCATTATGAGGGGTTAATTTTGTTTATTGAAAATCTTACAAACAACAACTTATATACAATAAAAACATAATAAATAAATAAAACATATTTACAAAATAATTGAATACAATTATACAAACCAGAAAGAACAAGAACAAAATAAACAGTGCAAAACAAATTGCGCATTACATAATCCCTATGGGAGAGCCAGACTAAGGAACATCACCGTCACCATGCATGGAGCCTTTTATCAAAATTATATTGGATCTGAAAATCTAGGGGAGTGAAAGAAGAATACAAAGAAAGCCGCACACCCCGAGATCAACAGGCAGCAGCTACAGAGCCCTGATATTCCTCCACGCCTTTATCCAGGCCTCCTGCTGCCACCTGTCTTTCTCAAGACCCCGAATCTTCCCAACCTCACCCAGAATGTTCTCCACCACCACTTCCACAGGGAGGATTTTACCCCGTAAGGATACCTGACACCGTGCACTCCACGTGAAATAACGGACTACTAAACTAACTAAAAAAAGTGTTTCTAAATCATAATCCCGACGAGTCTGGAAAGCCCCATACACCCACTCTGCATAACTCATATGGGGGAGGAAGGGTATACTCAGAGCCCTCCCCACCCTCTTGTACACCTCTATATTAAAAGGGCACTGAAGTAGAAAGTGATCCATGGACTCCACCACTCCTCCACACTCCACTCTCGGGCAGCCCCGATCACTCATGGAAAGAAACTTCAAGTTGCCCTTCACATATAGTTTTCCATGAAAGGCAAGCCAAGCCTGATCCCTAAATTTCATTGGGATTCTTTCCAAATTAATCAACCGCAGACCCACCCCCAAAACCAGGCTTGGGCAATCCCTCAAGGCCAGTGGCTCGCAAAAAACAGAGCTCATGATCCGCTTCTCAAGAAGTTTCCTTGGAAGAGATCTGACTTCTCCTGCCGTTACTTGCCACTGCCGAAGCATTTTCAAACACGGGGCAACATAAGCCGGGAGCTTATCATGCTTGACCCTCAGGCTTTTCACTGGCCCACCATTTTCCCAGTCTCGCAGAAAGGGCCTAAACCAGGACTGGAAAATACCAACCCACCCAGGCGGTCTCTCTGCCAACATGTTACCAAGATTGTACTTCACAAACATCAGAGAGAAAAAGACTACAGGGTTGACCATCCCTAGACCACCCTCCCGCCTAGAAAGGTAAGTCACATTCCTTTTGACAAGGTTTATTCTGTTCCCCCATAACAGCTGGAAGAAACAAGTATAGACCCTGGTATAGAGAGAAGCTGGCAAAACGCAAACAAAACTGACATATAGAAAAATCGGAATCAGGTAAGTCTTGATCAGATCAACCTTTTCCCTCAAGGAAAGCTGCCAACCTTTCCAGCTTGCCACCTTGGCATCGGCATTCTCCAGCCTGTTCACCCAATTTGCATGACCATAGTCACCTGGGCCAAATTCAATGCCTAGAACTCTAATTTTTTGCTGGGGCTCCGGGAAGTCATCCGGGAGAACAAAGCTCTCACCTTCCACGCCCATCCAGAAAGCTTCACACTTGTCCTGGTTGACCTTTGAACCTGATGCCTCTGAATACTGTGTTATCACTGAGACCACCTCCTGCGCCTCTCCAGTCCCAGAGACAAAAACAGAAACATCATCAGCATAGGCCACAACTTTCAAAGGAGGCTCACCAGCGATGCCCATAGGTACCCCACACAATGGCCCATTCTCCAGCCTTCTGATGAAGGGGTCAATTGCAAATGCATATAACAGAGGACTCAATGGGCACCCCTGACGCACACCCGAGCCGACCACAAAGGGTTGCCCGACCCAACCATTAACTAGCGGAAAGCTTTCAGCCCCTTTGTACAAAATCTTAAGCCAATCAATGAAACCCCCCTCCAGGCCATATCTGCCAAGAAGGAGCCATAAGTACTCATGATTAACCCGATCAAAGGCCTTAGCCTGATCCAATGTCAGCAAAAATTTACCCCAACCAGCAGCCCTACAACGCTCCAAGGCCTCCCGGACGGCTAACACTGCTGAGAAAGTGCTTCTACCTTGGACCGAACAGTGCTGGTGGTGAGATAACAAACTGCCTGCCACTGGTGATAATCGCCAGAAAAAAATCTTTGCCAGTATCTTTCTATCGACATTAAGAAGGCTAATGGGGCGCCAATTCTCAATCATCGAAGGATCTTTACCCTTTGACAGAAGGATCACTGCAGATTGCCTCATGGAGGGAGGGAGAGAACCCTCATACAAACAGCCATTAAAAACCTCCGCAAGGTAGGGAGCCAGGATCGTCTTAAAACATTTATAAAACTCAGCTGTCAACCCATCTGGCCCTGGCGTTTTCTTGATGGCCAGTTTATCAATAGCCTGGACTACCTCATCTGCAGTGATTTCATCTGTCAAAAAAGGAACATTACTTTCCAGTCCTGGTGTAGAGTCCAAAAAACCCAACATCCTTGTCCGATCAAGGTTCCTTCCTCCCAGGAGATCGGCATAGTATGACCTGACCACCTCCAGGATCCCTGACCTAGACTTCGTCAGGGAGCCCGTACTGTCCTTCAGGCCATGGACCGTCTTAACTGCTACGCTCTGTTTACAGTTCTGGTAAGGGTCAGGCGAATGGTATTTCCCGTAATCCCTCTCCTGAACCAAAGAGGCGTGCCGGTCATATTCATGTCTCCTAAGGAGGAGCTTCACCTCAGAGATCGCCCCAGAATCTCCTCCATTCGAAACAAGGCGGTCAAGTTTCCTCCGCAAACGCTGGTAGGTGATATACTTATCTTGCTGCTTCTTTCTTCCTATGGCCTTGAAAAGCCTAACAGTCCGCTGTTTTACAAGCTCCCACCATTCTGACTTGCTGTTGCAAAAGTCTAGGATTGTTACCTGTGCTTGAAAAAAATCCTCAAAGGATTGTCTTACTCTCTCGTCTTCCAGGAGGGCCGAATTCAATCTCCAGATACCCCTCCCCCTAGGTGGCATGTCTGAGGCATTCAGAGTCACAGACAGAATACAGTGGTCAGAAAACTCCACTGCCCGACACACAGGTGCCGAAAAAGCAGAGTCTCCCTTTAAAAAAAACCTATCTATCCTACTCTGACTACTACCTCTCTGAAAAGTGAACCCCGTGCTGTCTGGGCAACGCTTAATGTGCGCATCTACCAGACCTGCTTCCCTAACTATCGCATTGAGAAAAAGGGTGTCATAGCCCAGCCTATCTCTGAAACCTCTCCTGTCTTTAGACCTAGTAATGGTGTTGAAATCACCTCCAAAGATAACCTGCTGGGCCGTAAAAAGAAAAGGCTTAATCTTTGTAAAGAGGCATTTCCTGTCCCACTTCGTCTGGGGACCATAGATGTTAATCAGGCGCAAGTCCTGCCCCCTTACAGAGACGTCCAAGACCATGCATCTCCCAATCTCTACCTCAATTACCCGCCGGCACGTTACCATACCAGAAAAAAGGACTGCAACCCCGCTGTAAGGCTCGGCCGCAAGAGACCAAAATGAGGGACCACGTCTCCACTCCTTCTTTGCCAGATGTATATCAGCCAGACTACTCAGATGGGTCTCTTGTAAAAACAAAATGTCAGCATCAAACTCGCTGAGCAAAAATAAGGCCATATGACGAGCGCTTACTGATCTCAAGCTGGCAACATTAATGGTTGCCACTTTTAACGGAGTGGGAACTGCCATCAGGGTAATTGAGGCAGACGTTTCTTAGCCTGACTACTCCCTCTCCCTGGAGAACCAGCACGCTTTGTTGCGCCCTGGCACTCATCATCCATAGAGGATGCTGAACTGAACGAGTCCCAATCATCATCATCATCATCGTCCGACAGGACCTTAAACTTATTTTCCAAAGGCAAAACTACAGGATTTAAGGGAACTGAACCCCTTTTTTTCCTTCTTTTGCCCCTCCTCCTCCTATCCTCCAACCACTCCATATCATCTTTGGATAAACCACAACCAGCCTCCCCACACCTATCCTCCCCTTCAACCCCCTCCCCCCCACTCTCCCTTCCCTTATCTACCACCAGGCCAGCCTCCCCACTATTTTCCCCACTCCTCTGGCCCCCACGATCTGCAATAGGAACCCTGCAGCGTCGGGGGAGGGGGACTGGCACCACACCTGATGCACCAGCCTCAGCACCTCTTGCTGCCTCTGCAATTTTAGAAGACACAGAAGGATAAGACACAGAAGGATTGGACACATTCTTGGCAACTGAAACTTTACATACAGGCTGGGAGGACACAGACACACTAGGTACACGCACAGACTGGGAGGACACAGACACATTGGGTACTGGCACAGACTGGGGAGACACAGACCCATTGGGTACTGGCACAGACTGGGGAGACACAGACACATTGGGTACGGGCACAGACTGGGGAGACACAGACACATTGGGTATGGGCACAGACTGGGGAGACACGGACACATTGGGTATGGGCACAGACTGGGGAGACACAGACACATTGGGTATGGGCACAGACTGGGGAGACACAGACACATTGGGTATTGGCACAGACTGGGGAGACACATTGGGTATTGGCACAGACTCAGATGGGATCACAGGCCCTCCAGCTGATGAGCTCTGTGCATCCTCCATGTCCAGACGGAAAAACTCCCTCATGAGCTCAGGCTTGTTGTGCATTGCCTCAGGACACTGACAATAAGGATGTCCCACTGCATTGCACAGATTACACCTTATAATATTACAATCCTTTGCCAAATGCCCTATACCCTGACACAGGGAGCACTTCATTACTGGACAGGAGGATGCAAGATGCCCTTTATCTCCACATTTATTGCAGAGCTTTGGCTGGCCCGGGTAGAAGATGGTCAGCCTGTCCCTCCCCAGGAAAGCTGAGGATGGCAGATGTTGGACAACATTGTCAATAACCTTTAGTTTCAGCTGCACAGACCATCCCCCTGTCCATATTCCCCGATCGTCCAAAATCTTTCTCAGGGGGCTCAGGACATCCCCATACCTCCTCAACCATACAGTCAGATCCCCTTGGGGTATGGACTCATTGCGCACAAGTATTGTCACCATTTTAATGAGGGGCTGGCGGAAGATAAGTTTGGGGATGAGCCCTTTCCAGTCCGGCAGGCCCCTACACACGTGTTCAAACTTCTCCCAAAATATGTCCAGAGACTCGGGACGGATAAAGGACAAATCATATTCATAGGAACCTGCCGGACTGATCAGGGCGAAGATATCCGCAGGCCTAAACCCCATCTGCAGGATTTTATCCACCACCACCCTCCTATGTGGGGGGTTTCCATCACCTTCCCATTTCAATTGTACAACATTCCTCCTTTTAAACAGGGAGGAAGATAGAACATCCCCATGCTCCCTCCCTGCTTGCTCCCCCTTCCCAGATCCTGTGACAGCAACACCAGCATAAGTTTTTCTTCCAGCTTTTGCAGTCTTGTCCTCAGATACATTCAAACCTGCTGGCAGAGGGTGTGAATCAGCTGGGATAGCGGTCTTCTGATTAGCAGGACCCACCCCCTCCCCCGAACACTCAGCTTCAATCCTGGGAGCCATCACAGTCTTGGCTGCTGCAGACTCCTGGAGAGCTGTAGTACTACTGCTCCCAGCATCTCCTCCACCATTCACAGGAACAGCCGCTGTGCCTGGTCCAGGCAAAGTCTCTGTATTGTCCATGGACCTCTCTGCAGACTGAAGCTGACAGTTATTAGCAGATGTTATTGCTCGCTGTACATTGTCTATGGGTCTGGGCTGACTGTCTGCAGTACTACAACCCTCAGCAGGCCCATTGTTATTAAAGATCCCACCATCCTGCACACACACAGTACCTGCACCTGCTCTCTCCACAGGAATAGGAACGGTGTCCATCTTCTCCTCACCTTCCTGGGGAGCTGAATCTGGACTGGCCTCCAGTTTGTTGATCAGATCCAACATGTCAGAACCTTCAACCTCCGGCTCAGATGTTCCACATTGCTGGGGAGGGAAGGGGACAGAGGCCTCCGCCATTGAGGGCTCAGCAGGTGTCTGAGATGTTGAAGAGCTGGGCTCATCCTCCGGGCCCACTTTCTCACTCTCTGCTTCCATCTCCTCGCTCTCCATGCAGGAAGAGGCTCCTTTCCTCATTTGATTAAATCGCTCCTCATTTTTATATTTTTCTTTAAAAGCTCCACTATTCTCCTTCAGAGAACTCACCAATTCCTTCTACTTCCGCAGAGCTTGTTCCAGGTCCTTCAATTCAGGCCTCAGAGCCGGTCTCTTCTTACTGAAGACTTTGGCACAAATCTGCTTCTTCTTTTTAAATTCAGCTTTCAAAGCTCCCAACTTCTCCTCTTCCTTCTCAATCCGCTTCAGCGTTTCCACAATCCTCCGTCTAAAGGCAGACAGAGATTCATCCTTCCTTGGGCCAGGCCCAGAATCTTCCGCAGGTTGAGGCCTATCCAGGGGGCCCCCGCCAGGGTCCTCCCCAGGATCCAGCATCCTTCCTGGGGCAGAGGAGTAACTCTAGCCCCTGGTCTCTGGAAGCACAGGAGCAAAGGAACTAGCAACCTCTCACCTCGCTGTCAAGGAGAGGAATGGCAGTTTCCCACCATCCCTGTGCCGAGTTCCTGGGTCTGTACACCCGCTGTGCCCATTATGAGGGGTTCCCACCATCCCTGTGCTGAGTTCCCGGGTCTGTACACCCGCTGTGCCCATTATGAGGAGTTCCCACCATCACTGTGCTGGGTTTCCGGGTCTGTACACCCGCTGTGCCCATTATGAGGGGTTCCCTCCATCCCTGTACTGAGTTCCCAGGTCTGTACACCCGCTGTGCCCATTATGAGGAGTTCCCACCATCCCTGTGCTGAGTTTCCGGGTCTGTACACCCGCTGTGCCCATTATGAGGGGTTCCCTCCATCCCTGTACTGAGTTCCCAGGTCTGTACACCCGCTGTGCCCATTATGAAGGGTTTCCACCATCTCTGTGCTGAGTTCCCTGTTCTGTACACCCACTGTGCCCATTATGAGGGGTTCCCACCATCCCTGTGCTGAGTTCCCGGGTCTGTACATCCACTGTGCCCATTATGAGGAGTTCCCACCATACCTGTGCTGAGTTCCCGGGTCTGTACACCCGCTGTGCCCATTATGAGGGGTTCCCATCATCCCTGTGCTGAGTTCCCGGGTCTGTACACCCGCTGTGCCCATTATGAGGGGTTCCCTCCATCCCTGTGCTGAGTTCCCGGGTCTGTACACCCGCTGTGCCCATTATGAGGGGTTCCCACCATACCTGTGCTGAGTTCCCGGGTCTGTACACCCGCTGTGCCCATTATGAGGGGTTCCCTCCATCCCTGTGCTGAGTTCCCGGGTCTGTACACCCGCTGTGCCCATTATGAGGGGTTCCCACCATCCCTGTGCTGAGTTCCCGGGTCTGTACACCCGCTGTGCCCATTATGAGGGGTTCCCACCATCCCTGTGCTGAGTTCCCGGGTCTGTACGCCCGCTGTGCCCATTATGAGGGGTTCCCACCATCCCTGTGCTAATTTTTTTGCCCTGCACTGTAATAATTTGGCGATTTGTGGGCGGAGGTCGTATTTTTTCGCACACTTTATTTCTTTTATTTCTCTCGTGTCCTTCTGTGGAACAGAAATCCACTTCTCTTCATCATCAATCGCGGTGATAAGTCGGTGATTGTAGACGGGCCTCGGTTTTCTTCGGCGGTAGATAACGACGCCTCCATCCCGCCGCCGGCTTTTGTCTCAGCTCTTTGTTGCGGCTTGTTTAGCACAAATGATGCTGATTGCGGTATCTCCTTATTGAGCTAATATCACAATCGTCTTCTAATTTAATGGCGGCCATAACATTGATGAAAGGGGAGCGTATGGCAATCACCAATAAACGAGCTGTTAGCGCGAAGGATTGATAGAGGCCGTGAGCGCGATCGGTCACCGCAAACCTTTATAATTAGAATCCTAGTGGAGCTTCGGACGGTTTAAATTGGATGATTGTGGATGAGGCTGCGAGGAATGAAATACGTTCAATTTGGAACATTAAACAGGATCAATGCTTCCCGCTATTTCAATTTAATGGCGGCCGCTTACCTTTAAATCCTGACCACCAGCCCCCCCTTCAGTCTTGCACAGGTGTAGCGGCTCCTCTCCTGGACTGAAATGTCTTCCTCCGATTTCACCGCACACTGTGAGCTTCTCACCATGTGCATTAGAAGCTGCTGCAGGTCAGATATAACCCCGTCCTCATTTCCTGGCTGGAGGACGTCCAGCATCATCGGGTCCAGGGGGGGCCTTTAAACTTTCTAAACAAAGGGCCAGTTTACTGTACTTCAGACTTCAGGCGGGAGTAAAAAAAATTACATAGCGCCTGAAGTCAATAGAAGGAGACATAGTGCCCCATCATTGGTGTCAGTGGGAGGAATAGTGCCCCATCATTGGGAGGAATTGTTGCTCCATCATTGGTGTCAGTGGGAGGAATAGTGCCCCATCATTGGTGTCCGTGGGAGGAATAGTGCCCCATCATTGGTGTTAGTGGGAGGAATAGTGCCCCATCATTGGTATCAATGGGAGGAATAGTGCCCCATCATTGGTATCAGTGGAAGGAATAGTGCCCCATCATTGGTGTCAGTGGGAGGAATAGTGCCCCATCATTGGTATCAGTGGAAGGAATAGTGCCCCATCATTGGTGTCAGTAGGAGGAATAGTGCCCCATCATTGGTATCAGTGGGGGGAATGGTGCCCCATCATTGGTATTAGTGGGAGGAATAGTGCCCCATCATTGGTGTCAGTGTGAGGAATAGTGCCCCATCATTGGTATCAGTGGAAGGAATAGTGCCCCATCATTGGTGTCAGTAGGAGGAATAGTGCCCCATCATTGGTATCAGTGGGGGGAATGGTGCCCCATCATTGGTATCAGTGGGAGGAATAGTGCTCCATCATTGGTATCAGTGTGAGGAATAGTGTCCCATCATTGGTGTAAGTGGGAGGAATAGTTGCCCCATCATTGGTGCCAGTGGGAGGAATAGTGTCCCATCATTGGTGTCAGTGGGAGGAATAGTTGCCCCATCATTGGTGCCAGTGGGAGGAATAGTGCCCCATCATTGGTGTCAGTGGGAGGAATAGTTGCCCCATCATTGGTGCCAGTGGGAGGAATAGTGCCCCATCATTGGTATCAGTGGGAGGAATAGTGCCCCATCATTGGTGTCAGTGGGAGGAATAGTGGCCCATCATTGGTGTCAGTGGAAGGGATAGTGCCCCATCATTGGTATCAGTGGGAGGAATAGTTGCCCCATCATTGGTGCCAGTGGGAGGAATAGTGCCCCATCATTGGTGTCAGCGGGAGGAATAGTGCCCCATCATTGGTGTCAGCGGGAGGAATAGTGTCCCATCATTGGTATCAGTGTGAGGAATAGTGCCCCATCATTGGTGTCAGTGGGAGGAATAGTGCCCCATCATTGGTGTCAGCGGGAGGAATAGTGTCCCATCATTGGTATCAGTGTGAGGAATAGTGCCCCATCATTGGTGTCAGTGGGAGGAATAGTTGCCCCATCATTGGTGTCAGCGGGAGGAATAGTGTCCCATCATTGGTATCAGTGTGAGGAATAGTGCCCCATCATTGGTGTCAGTGGGAGGAATAGTTGCCCCATCATTGGTGTCAGCGGGAGGAATAGTGTTCCATCATTGGTGTCAGCGGGAGGAATAGTGCCCCATCATTGGTGTCAGCGGGAGGAATAGTGTCCCATCATTGGTATCAGTGTGAGGAATAGTGCCCCATCATTGGTGTCAGTGGGAGGAATAGTTGCCCCATCATTGGTGCCAGTGGGAGGAATAGTGTCCCATCATTGGTGTCAGTGGGAGGAATAGTTGCCCCATCATTGGTGCCAGTGGGAGGAATAGTGCCCCATCATTGGTGTCAGTGGGAGGAATAGTTGCCCCATCATTGGTGCCAGTGGGAGGAATAGTGCCCCATCATTGGTATCAGTGGGAGGAATAGTGCCCCATCATTGGTGTCAGTGGGAGGAATAGTGGCCCATCATTGGTGTCAGTGGAAGGGATAGTGCCCCATCATTGGTATCAGTGGGAGGAATAGTGCCCCATCATTGGTATCAGTGGGAGGAATAGTGCCCCATCATTGGTGTCAGTGGGAGGTATAGTGCCCCATTATTGGGAGGAATAGTGCCCAATCATTGGTGTCAGTGGGAGGAATAGTTCCCCATCATTGGTATCAGTGAGAGGAATAATGCCCCATCATTGGTGTCAGTGGGAGGAATAGTGCCCCATTATTGGGAGGAATAGTGCCCAATCATTGGTGTCAGTGGGAGGAATAGTACCCCATCATTGGTGTCAGTGGGAGGAATAGTGCCCCACCATTGGTGTCAGTGGGAGGAATAGTTCCCCATCATTGGTATCAGTGTGAGGAATAGTTGCCCCATCATTGGTGCCAGTGGGAGGAATAGTTGCCCCATCATTGGTGCCAGTGGGAGGAATAGTGCCCCATCATTGGTATCAGTGGGAGGAATAGTGCCCCATCATTGGTATCAGTGGGAGGAATAGTTGCCCCATCATTGGTGCCAGTGGGAGGAATAGTGCCCCATCATTGGTATCAGTGGGAGGAATAGTGCCCCATCATTGGTATCAGTGGGAGGAATAGTGCCCCATCATTGGTGTCAGTGGGAGGAATAGTGCCCCATCATTGGTGTCAGTGGGAGAAATAGTGCCCCATCATTGGTATCAGTGGAAGGAATAGTGCTCCATCATTGGTATCAGTGGGAAGAATAGTGCCCCATCATTGGTGTCATTGGGAAGAATAGTGCCCCATCATTGGTGTCATTGGGAAGAATAGTGCCCCATCATTGGTGTCATTGGGAAGAATAATGCCCCAAGGACCAGATAAAGGCTAATAAAAGGCCTCAGTTTGGAGAGCCCTGATCTATCCATTTCCTGTCCCCGGCTCGCTCCTTTCATTCATCATTTCAATTCAGTTCTTTCAATCGGTGAAGCTCAGAATGAAATGTGGGTGAACGCCCACTTTTCCAGACTAACCTCCGCCCATTAAGGCATATTGATATTTGATTAGCTCCTCCCATTATTATATTATTTGATAGTGAAATAATAATACATCATTTTATGGGAAAATGCACCATCTGCCATCCATCAAAATCTGTCGGTTCTTCTGATACAATAATTAAAGTAAAAACAAAAAAGTTATATATATTTTTTTTCTTTTTCCTGTGAAATATTTATAAGGTGAAGGAAGCGAGGAGATCCGCACAGATGGAAAAAACCGACAAGAATGACTTGTGATCCATCCGAGCCGAAACCCGGGTGATCCGGATCGAGGGGCCGCTCCATTGTCCTCGGTGTAGACGGGCGCAGGCTCTTCTATTATCTCCGGTCACACTCTGATATTTCCTAGGAGAAGGGAAGAAAATGACGAAGAAAAAAAGGGAAACGCAACAAAGTAACCTTCAGGTGGACGTGTGCAGAGCGAAAAAATTCATTTCATTTCCATTCGTTATTTACATAAATTCTGTTGAGTTTAATTTTGCTTAATTCGTTTCGGAAAATGTATTTTGTTTATTCCTTTTTAAATCTATTCAAATTTTTCTAATTCGAGTCCTGCATTCTGTGTGAATGGACACAGGTGCGGGACCCGGGGGAGCGCCTGCACGGGTGTCCACCATGGAGAGCGCTTCTCCAACGTGGACACGAGGAGCACCCAGAAGAGCAGGTTCGGGGGCCACTCTGTGCAAAACCAACTGCACAGTGGAGGTAAGTATGACATGTTTGTTTAAAACAAAAAAGGAAGGTTTACAACCCCTTTAAGGGATATAGGGGGCGCGCACAGCATGACATAGGCGCTACTGCACGTGCCCTGTGCCCACAATGTCCACCGGGCACCTGCAATCACTCCTGACAGAGACAGAACGGAGCTCTGTCAATGTAAACGGACAGATCTTTGATCTATCGGGGGTGAGGAGACTCATCTGTTGTTCCTAATGCTTAGGAAAAGCAACCGTTCTCCTCCTCCACTCAGTCCCATCCCCTCCTCCAAGTGGCGTCGCTAGGGGGTGGCTTTTGGGGCTATAGCCCTGAATCTGGGGCACATAGCCCCTGAGTCCCTGCAGGGGTCCCCAAGGGGAGAGGAGGCTCTCTGGGGACCCTGATGTAAGGAGGAAGCTCTCTGGGGACCCTGATGTAAGGAGGAAGCTCTCTGGGGACCCTGATGTAAGGAGGAGGCTCTCTGGGGACCCTGATGTAAGGGGGGAGCCTCTCTGTGGACCCTGATGTAAGGGGGGAGCCTCTCTGTGGACCCTGATGTAAGGGGGGAGCCTCTCTGTGGACCCTGATGTAAGGGGGGAGCCTCTCTGGGGACCCTGATGTAAGGGGGGAGCCTCTCTGGGGACCCTGATGTAAGGGGGAGGCTCTCTGGGGACCCTGATGTAAGGGGGAGGCTCCCTGGGGACCCTGATGTAAAGGGAAGACTCTGTGGGGACCCTGATGTAAGGGGGAGGCTCTCTGTGGACCCTGATGTAAGGGGGGAGCCTCTCTGGGGACCCTGATGTAAGGGGGAGGCTCCCTGGGGACCCTGATGTAAAGGGAAGACTCTGTGGGGACTCTGATGTAAGGAGGAGGCTCTCTGGGGACCCTGATGTAAGGGGGGAGCCTCTCTGTGGACCCTGATGTAAGGGGGGAGCCTCTCTGTGGACCCTGATGTAAGGGGGGAGCCTCTCTGGGGACCCTGATGTAAGGGGGGAGCCTCTCTGGGGACCCTGATGTAAGGGGGAGGCTCTCTGGGGACCCTGATGTAAGGAGGAAGCTCTCTGGGGACCCTGATGTAAGGAGGAAGCTCTCTGGGGACCCTGATGTAAGGAGGAGGCTCTCTGGGGACCCTGATGTAAGGGGGGAGCCTCTCTGTGGACCCTGATGTAAGGGGGGAGCCTCTCTGGGGACCCTGATGTAAGGGGGGAGCCTCTCTGGGGACCCTGATGTAAGGGGGAGGCTCTCTGGGGACCCTGATGTAAGGGGGGAGCCTCTCTGGGGACCCTGATGTAAGGGGGAAGCCTCTCTGTGGACCCTGATGTAAGGGGGGAGCCTCTCTGGGGACCCTGATGTAAGGGGGGAGCCTCTCTGGGGACCCTGATGTAAGGGGGAGGCTCTCTGGGGACCCTGATGTAAGGAGGAAGCTCTCTGGGGACCCTGATGTAAGGAGGAAGCTCTCTGGGGACCCTGATGTAAGGAGGAGGCTCTCTGGGGACCCTGATGTAAGGGGGGAGCCTCTCTGTGGACCCTGATGTAAGGGGGGAGCCTCTCTGGGGACCCTGATGTAAGGGGGGAGCCTCTCTGGGGACCCTGATGTAAGGGGGAGGCTCTCTGGGGACCTTGATGTAAGGGGGAGGCTCCCTGGGGACCCTGATGTAAAGGGAAGACTCTGTGGGGACCCTGATGTAAGGGGGAGGCTCTCTGTGGACCCTGATGTAAGGGGGGAGCCTCTCTGGGGACCCTGATGTAAGGGGGAGGCTCCCTGGGGACCCTGATGTAAAGGGAAGACTCTGTGGGGACTCTGATGTAAGGAGGAGGCTCTCTGGGGACCCTGATGTAAGGGGAAGACTCTCTGGGTACCCTGATGTAAAGGGGGAGGCTCTATGGGGACCTTGATGTAAAGAGGGAGCATCTTTAGGGACTCTGATGTAAGGAGGAGGCTCTCTGGGGACTCTAATGTAAGGAGGAGACTCTCTGGGGACCCTGATATTAAGGGGGGGGCTCTCTGGGGACCCTGATGTAAGGGGGAGCCTCTCTGGGGACCCTGATGTAAGTGGGGGCTCTCTGGGTATATACACACACATACACGTATATTACTGTATATACATGTGTATGCCCGCCCAAGCGTATGACTTTCTTTACTACGCTGCTATGGGCTCTAGCCGCAGATCTTTTGTAGACCCAGCAATGCTCCTGCCTTCCCCCACAGTTAATTAGAAACACCTCCCTAGGGAACACATTTAACCCGTCGATCGCGCCCCTAGTGTTAACTTCTTCCCTGCCAGTGACATTTATACAGTAATCAGTGAATTTTTATAGCACTGATCGCTGTATAAATGTCAATGGTCCCAAAAAAGTGTCAAAAATGTCCGATCTATCTGCTGCAATGTCGCAGTCCCACTAAAAATCACAGATCACCACCATTACTAGTAAAAAAAAAAAAAAAAAAAAAAAATTCCACAAATCTATCATTTATTTTGTAGACTCTATAACTTTTGCACAAAACAAATAAATATACGCTTATTGGGATTTTTTCTTTTTACCAAAAATATGTAGAAGAATATATATCGGCCTAATCTGGTGAATTTATTTTTTTCGGATGTGTCTTATAGCAGAAAGTAAAAAAATATTGTGCTTTTTTTTTTTTTTTTTTTCAAAATTGTGGCTCTTTTTTGCTCATAGCGCAAAAAGTAAAAAAAACGCAGAGGTGATCAAATACCACCAAAAGAAAGTTCTATTTGTGGGGGGGGGCAGGACGTCAGTTTTGTTTGGGTACACTGTCGCGCGACCGCGCAATTGTCAGTTAAAGCGACGCAGTGCCGAATCGCATCCTGGTCAGGAAGTAAGGGGTAAATCCTTCCGTTGCTGAAGTGGTTAAACTTCTAAACTTTATCCCTGACCTGTCTGGTGTGTTCCTTGGCCTTCATGATGCTGTTTGTTAACTAATGCTGGCCATACACTATGCTAAAAATCGGCTGAACCCATTTTCGATAAACGAACATTCGGCCGTGAGCGCAAATGAAAGTGCCATCATTTAATGACCGATAAATCGTTAAGCGGACGTAATGATTGCATTTTTTTTTTTTTTAACATATACCTCGTGCAGACAGTTCGGACGGGAAACACGTTAACCTTTCAATTTCTCGTTTTGCAGAAAATTTCCAAACTTGTCCTTCGTTTTTTTCAGCTCAAAAACATCCCAACGATTATCAATTTTGTGCCCATTAACAGGCCGAAAAACGAATGAACGGTCTAAATGACCCAATTTTGGCCAATTTTTCGTGTAGTTTATGGCCAGCATAAGGTTCTCTAACAAACCTCTGAAGGCTTCACAGAACAGCTGTATTTATACTGAGATTAAAATGACACAGGTGGACTCTATTTACTAATTAGGTGACTTCTGAAGGCAATTGGTTCCACTAGACTTTCGTTAGGGGTATCAGAGTAAAGGGGACGCAATAAAAATGCCCCTCCCCCCCCACACTTTTCACATATTTAAGTGTTCTTGCATAGCAAGAGCACTTACTGTTATCTCACATATATATTATTATTATAGCTAAATTTACCACCCTAACTCCTCCCACAGCTTTTGCACTAAATATACCGAAACGTGCGGATTGTTCCCGATTGGAGCGCTATTACTTCGTGGAACGTTTCACCAAATGGTTCACGAAATATCGTCATTTTTGCGGCAAAATTTGTCCCATAGGAATGAATGGAGAAATGTTCAAAACTAGAGTGGGAGGTGACAAAAGCTCTGAGGGGAATTATAGCTCCTCCCACACAGCTCTAAGGGGAATTATAGCTCCTCCCACACAACTCTGAGAATTATAGCTCCTCCCACACAGCTCTGAGGAGAATTATAGCTCCTCCCACACAGCTCTGAGAAGAATTATAGCTCCTCCCACACAGCTCTGAGAAGAATTATAGCTCCTCCCACACAGCTCTGAGAATTATAGCTCCTCCCACACAGCTCTGAGGAGAATTATAGCTCCTCCCACACAGCTCTGAGAATTATAGCTCCTCCCACACAGCGCTGAGAAGAATTATAGCTCCTCCCACACAGCGCTGAGAATTATAGCTCCTCCCACACAGCGCTAAGAAGAATTATAACTCCTCTCACACAGCTCTGAGGGGATTTATAGCTCCTCCCACACAGCTCTGAGAAGAATTATAGCTCCTCCCACACAGCTCCGAGGGGAGTTATAGCTCCTCCCACACAGCTCCGAGAAGAATTATAGCTCCTCCCACACAGCTCTGAGGATAATTATAGCTCCTCCCACACAGCTCTGATAAGAATTATAGCTCCTCCCACACAGCTCTGAGAAGAATTATAGCTCCTCCCACACAGCTCCGAGGGGAATTATAGCTCCTCCCACACAGCTCTGAGAAGAATTATAGCTCCTCCCACACAGCTCTGAGGAGAATTATAGCTCCTCCCACACAGCTCTGAGAAGAATTATAGCTCCTCCCACACAGCACTAAGAAGAATTATAGCTCCGCCCACACAGCTCTGAGGAGAATTATAGCTCCTCCCACACAGCTCTGATAAGAATTATAGCTCCTCCCACACAGCGCTAAGAAGAATTATAGCCCCGCCCACACAGCTCTGAGGAGAATTATAGCTCCTCCCACACAGCTCTGAGGAGAATTATAGCTCCGCCCACACAGCTCTGAGGATAATTATAGCTCCTCCCACACAGCTCTGAGGAGAATTATAGCTCCTCCCACACAGTTCTGATAAGAATTATAGCTCCTCCCACACAGCTATGAGAAGAATTATAGCTCCTCCCACACAGCTCTGAGGAGAATTATAGCTCCTCCCACAAGCTCTGAGGGGAATTCTAACTCCTCCCACACAACTCTGAGGGGAATTATAGCTCCTCCCACACAGCTCTGAGGGGAATTAGGAAATTTGAAAAAAAAAATCATTTAAAAAAAAATTGAAAAAAAATGATTTTAGAAAAAAAATGAAAATTTGAAAAAAAATCATTTTTGAAAAAAATAAAAAAATCATTTTCGAAAAAAAATCTTCAGAAAAAAAAACTTTTTTAAAAAATTCTTTAATTTAAAAAAAATCATTAAAAAATAAAATAATAAAAAAAAATGATTTTAGAAAAAAAAATGTTTTTTTTTCTAAAATGTAGGTGGAGGCAGAAATTGTAGCTTTTCTAGTTATTTGTATCATTTATCATTTTCCTTCCACTTCACAATTACAGTATGTGCCACTTTGTGTTGGTCCATCACATAAAATCCCAATAAAACACATTTACGTTTTTGGTTGTAACATTGCTGTGGGAAGAGACGGCAGCAGACAGGCAGCGCTCACAACTCTCCTCTTCATTGGCTGGGACAGCAGTGGAGCGCCATTGGCTCCTGCTGCTGTCAATCAAACTCAGTGAACAAACAAGGAGAGAGAGGGGGCCTAGCAGGGGCTCCGTGTCTGAATGGACACACGGAGCTGCGGCTCAGGTGCCCCCATAGCGAGCTGCACGCTGTGGGGGGGAGGGGCACTCGTCAGGAGGGAGGAGCCAGGAGCACAGAAAAGGGACCTGAGAAGAGGAGGATCTGTGCATGACTGGTGTAAGGCTGATCTGCCCTGACCACAACCCCAGTTAAAACCCCCCTTACTTAATCTTAATTTACTAATGAAACGCGTAACACTGTCTGGATTAAATGGCCAACAATGGCCCCTTTATTAATTACAAACAACAAAATTGTATAAAAATAAACTTCTTATATATATATATTAAAATAAGAAGTTTCTTGTATATTTATAACCAAAAACATTTTACTGCTACGTCTGAGGTTCCTGAAAGAAGGTACCACTATCTCATCAGCCGACCACCACCACATCCTGGCCTCTAGCCGCGATCCATCCAGCACAGGGACAAAATGCTCACCACCATCTTGTACCTTCAGCTCGATGACCGATAGTCCATATTACTAGATAGGGAAGGTACCCATACCCGTACCACACCATATATATATATATATATATATATATATATATATATATATATATATATATATATAGTATCTCACAAAAGTAAGTACACCCCATCAGTCACATTTGTGTAAATCTTTTCTTCTCTTTTTTCATGTGACAACACTGGGTGATGGTGGTGAAGGTGGTGATGGCGCTGGTGCTGGAGCGGCATCTGCTTGTAAGCAGAGGGCCCCGCGTGGGAGGTTGGTGGTGGAGAGCCGCGTGGTTTGGGGCTACCCCCCGGCGTTGGCCATAGAGTCACAGGTAGGTACGGGAGTAGGCGCAACTCCCCCAGAAGTGGCTGGAGCTTCCAAGGTGAGTACGGGTGGGGGCACCACTGCAGGGTCGCCGAACACAGATGGGATTCGGCTAGTGGACGCAGCTCACTGCGAGGTCTATGTTTGTTACGAGGGTCCCTTGGGCGCTCACCTAAAAGTGGAGGCGAGGGAGAAGATCCCGTAGGGTGACTACGTGGAGGTCTTTTTGCTGCTGCCGCTCGAGAAGTTTAATCTGGATAAGGTTACGCCACACAAGAGCAAAAAGGAAGAGGGGGAGAAATGGCCGGGTCTGTGGAACGTATTAACAAAGCCAGAATAAAAGTTTATAAGGCTGTGGCAAAGTTTGTGGCCTGTAATGGGGGGTTGGTGGTTTTCCACTACGAGTTAGAGGGAGACAATGGCCTCTACTTGAGGGGTGATGGGGTACATCTGTCAGCAGTGGGAACTGATATGTGGTTCCTGGGTCTCCAGGAAGGTCTCCTATGGGCCTTACGGCTGTGGTGGGTCGCCCACACGTAAGGGATCACTGGTGGGCTTCTGTGGCAGGGGACTCTGGTTCCTGAAGGTCGGAATGGGGATGGTATATACAGTATCTCACAAAAGTAAGTACACCCATCACATTTTTGTAAATCTTTTCTTCTCTCTTTTCATGAGACAACACTGAAGAAATGACACTTTGTCTACAATGTAAAGTAGTGAGTGTACAGCTTGTATAACAGTGTAAATTTCCTGTCCCCTCAAAATAACTCAACACACAGCCATTAATGTCTAAACCGCTGGCAACAAAAGTCAGTACACCCCTAAGTGAAAATCTCCAAATTGGGCCCAATTAGCCATTTTCTCTCCCCCGGTGTCATGTGACTTGTTTTAGTGTTACAAGGTCTCAGGTGTGAATGAGGAGCAGGTGTGTTAAATTTGGTGTTATCGCTCTCACTCTCTCATACTGGTCACTGGAAGTACAACATGGCATCTCATGGCAAAGAACTCTCTGAGGATCTGAAGATAAGAATTGTTGCTCTACATACAGATGACCTAGGCTATAAGAAGATTGACAAGACCCTGAAACTGAGCTGCAGCACGGTGGCCAAGACCATACAGCGGTATAACAGGACAGGTTCCCCTCAGAACAGGCCTCGCCATGGTCCACCAAAGAAGTTGAGGTCACATGCTCAGCGTCATATCCAGAGGTTGTCTTTGGGAAATAGACATATGAGTGCTGCAGAGTAGACATGGGCACCGTCAAAAAATTAGTTTTGTTTCATTCCGTGCGACAAAAAAAATCATATTTCGTGATTCGTGTACGAAATTCAGTTTGATACAATACGAATTTTCGTTAGATTTGTACATTTTTCATTAAATAGCAAAAGTTTGTTATGATGAATTTATCATTATGAGGGGTTCCCACCATCCCTGTGCTGTGCTGACTTCCTGGGTTTTTAACTTTTAGGATCGTTGAAATTTTCGTTATGAATTTGGATCCGAAATTCGTAAACAAATTTTCATAAATTCATTCCGAATTCGTATGCATAAAAATTCGTATTTCGGATTCGTACGAATTTTCTTTTTATACGAAACTAATCACACATGTATACTGCAGAGGTTGTAGGGGTGGGGGGGGGGGGGGGGGGTGGGGGGTCAGCCTGTCAGTGCTCAGACCATACGCCGCACACTGCATCAAATTGGTCTGCATGGCTGTTGTCCCAGAAGGAAGCCTCTTCTAAAGATGATGCACAAGAAAACCTGCAAACAGTTTGCTGAAGACAAGCAGACTAAGGAGATGGATTACTGGAACCATGTCCTGTGGTCTGATGAGACCAAGATAAACGTATTTGGTGTCAGATGGTGACAAGCGTGTGTGGGGGCAACCAGGTGAGGAGGACAAAGACAAGTGTGTCTTGTCTACAGTCAAGCATGGTGGTGGGAGTGTCATGGTTAGACATGTGCGATTCATTTCGTACGAATCTCTCAAAATTCGTACGTTCGGGAGGATCCAAAATACGAATTGCCGTGCGTCCGAATTCTGTACGGAATACGAACTTTTGTTTACGAATTCCGGAACTCAGTCATTATGCTTATTATGACTTGCAGAAGACTTCTGTGATAGAAGTCAATGTAAGTTGCCTGAAGACATCAGTGAAGGACTTTCCTCCTCTCTGGGCTGCCAAGAAAAGAACAAAGTGATACAATGTTTCTTCTTCAATGGGCTGAACTCCCTGTGTAGAAGTTCTCAGTTTAACCATTTAAAGACTAAATTTTTTCTGACACTTGTTGCTTACAAGTAAAAATCCAGTATTTTCTGCTAGAAAATCACTCATATACAGCACTGACACCTGCACAGTGATAGAGTGATCTGACACCAGCACTGTGATAGAGAGCACTGACACCAGCACCGTGATATACAGCACTGACACCTGCACCGTAAGCAGCCCCAGGAGGTGAATCTGGGATCGACAACTACAAGCATTCTTTTTTTATATGTGAAATTCAGAAAATTCAGGAATCTTGAGATAATGGATGCGAGGGAAGGTCAGGGTAGGCAAAGAAGAGGGTGCAGGAGATGATCACCAGCACTAGCACCGTGATATAGAGCACTGACATCTGCACAGTGATATAGAGCACTGACACCTGCACCGTGATAGAGTGATCTGACACCAGCACTGTGACATAACACATGTATGAGGTGAATCTGGGATCGACAACTACAAGCATTCTTTTTTTATATGTGAAATTCTGAAAATTCAGGAATCTTGAGATAATGGAGGCGAGGGAAGGTCAGGGTAGGCAAAGAAGAGGGTGCAGGAGATGATTCTTTGCCTACCCTGACCTTCCCTCGCCTCCATTATCTCAAGATTCCTGAATTTTCAGAATTTCACATATATAAAAAGAATGCTTGTAGTTGTCGATCCCAGATTCACCTCATACATGTGTTATGTCACGGTGCTGGTGTCAGATCACTCTATCACGGTGCAGGTGTCAGTGCTCTATATCACTGTGCTGGTGCTGGTGATCATCTCCTGCACCCTTTTCTTTGCCAACCCTGACCTTCCCTCGCCTCCATTATCTCAAGATTCCTGAATTTTCAGAATTTCACATATAAAAAAAGAATGCTTGTAGTTGTCGATCCCAGATTCACCTCATACATGTGTTATGTCACAGTGCTGGTGTCAGATCACTCTATCACGGTGCAGGTGTCAGTGCTCTATATCACGGTGCTGGTGATCATCTCCTGCATCCTTTTCTTTGCCTACCCTGACCTTCCCTCGCCTCCATTATCTCAAGATTCCTGCATTTTCAGAATTTCACATATAAAAAAAGAATGCTTGTAGTTGTCGATCCCAGATTCACCTCATACATGTGTTATGTCACGGTGCTGGTGTCAGATCACTCTATCATGGTGCAGGTGTCAGTGCTCTATATCACGGTGCTGGTGATCATCTCCTGCACCCTTTTCTTTGCCTACCCTGACCTTCCCTCGCCTCCATTATCTCAAGATTCCTTAATTTTCAGAATTTCACATATAAAAAAAGAATGCTTGTAGTTGTCGGTCCCAGATTCACCTCATACATGTGTTATGTCACGGTGCTGGTGTCAGATCACTCTATCATGGTGCAGGTATCATTGCTGTATGTCACGCTGCTAATGTCAGTGCTCTCTAGAGGTCGACCGAAAAAAAAAGGGCTAACTTGCATTTGAAAGACCTCTGCGCAAATACCGCGTCACATAAAATATTGCAACAACTACTATTTTATTCCCTAGGGTCTCTGCTAAAAAATATATATATAATTTTTGGGGCTTCTGAGTGATTTTCTAGCAGAAAATACAGGATTTTTACTTGTAATCAACAAGTGTCAGAAAAGATTTCGTCTTTAAATGGTTAAACTGAGAACTTCTACACATGGAGTTCAGCCCATTGAAGAAGAAACATTGTATCACTTTGTTTTTTTCTTGGCAGCCCAGAGAGGAGGAAAGTCCTTCACTGATGTCTTCAGGCAACTTACATTGACTTCTATCACAGAAGTCTTCTGCAAGTCATAATAAGCATAATGAGCAATGTTTTTGCCTTTAACCACTTGGGATCCGCGCTATTGCCAAATGACGGCATTAGCGCGGATCTACTTTTCCGGGACTACGTCTATTGACGTCGTCCCGGGTACGAGCGGCCTGCGCGCGCCCTGAGGGGCGCGCGCGGCGCGCTCTGTGATCGGCGAGTCCGTGAGACTCGCCTGATCACCGATCCGTGTAAGGGGTCGATCCCGACCCCTTATCACGTGATCAGCTGTCAGCCAATGACAGCTGATCATGTGATAGAACGGAGCCGGTAATCGGCTATTATTCCTCCTCGCGCTGACAGCGCGAGGAGAGAAAAAAAAAGCCGATCACCGGCGGCCGTGATCGGGACATCAGTCCCGATCACGGCCAGCAATACAGCTGACCACCTGCCCCCTGCCAGTGCCCACCTGCCCACCGCAGTGCCATCCTGAATAAAAGTAAGTGCCCCCCATCAGTGCCACCCAGCAGTGCCCATAGTGTCCACAGTGCCACCCACAGTGCCACCCACAGTGCCATCCAGCAGTGCCACCAACAGTGCCACCCACAGTGCCCACAATGTGCCTCAAAGGTGCTGCACCCCAGTGCCGCCCATCAGTGCCCAGCAGTGCCGCCCATCAGTGCCCAGCAGTGCCGCCCATCAGTGCCCAGCAGTGCCACCTATCAGAGCCACCTATCAGTGCCACCTATCAGTGCCCATCAGTCCCATCTATCAGTGGTACCTATCAGTGCCCATCCGTGCCACCCATCCGTGCCACTTATCCGTGCCACCCGTCCATGCCATCTTATCTGTGCCCATCTTTGCCCATCAGTGCCGCCTTATCTGTGCCCATCGGTGCCGCCTTATCTGTGCCTATTAGTGCCGCCTTAACTATGCCTATCAGTGCCCACCAGTGCAGCCTATCAGTGCCCACCAATGCAGCCTATCAGTGCCCACCAATGCAGCCCATCAGTGCCCACCAATGCAGCCATCAGTGCCGCCTAATCAGCGCACTTCAATGAAGGAGAAAAATGACCCGTTTGCAAAATTTTATAACAAACTATTAAAACCTGATTTTTTTTTTTTTTTTTTTTTGCATCTTTTTTTGTTTGTTTAGCAAAAAATAAAACTCCGAGCTGTAACTAAATACCACCAAAAGAAAGCTCTATTTGTGGGAAAAAAATGATAAAAATTTCATTTGGGTACAGTGTTGTATGCCCGCGCAATTGTCATTCAAAGTGCATCAGCGCTGAAAGCTGAAAATTGGTCTGGGACTGAGGGGGGTTTAAGTGCCCAGTAAGCAAGTGGTTAAATTCATCGTAAAGAACGTTCGTACGAAAGTTCGTATTTCGTACGAAACAGAACGGAATTTCGGACACGAAATACAAATTATTTTTATTACGAATCGAAACGGAACAGAACAAAACAAATTTTTTGACAGCGCCCATGTCTAGTCATGGTCTGGAGCTGCATGAGTGCTGCCGGCACTGGGGGGCTACAGATCATTGAGGGGACCATGAATGCCAACATGTACTGTGACATACTGAAGCAGAGCATGATCCCCTCCCTTCAGAGACTGGACCGCAGGGCAGTATTCCAACATGATAACCACCCCAAACACACCTCCAAGACCACCACTGCCTTACTAAAGAAGCTGAGGGTAACGGTGATGGGCTGGCCAAGCATGTCTCCAGACCTAAACCCTATTGATCATCTGTGGGACATCCTCAGATGGAAGGTTTAGGAGCGCAAGGTCTCCAACATCCACCAGCTCCGTGATGTCATCATGGAGGAGGGGAAGAGGACTCCAGTGACAACCTGTGAAGCTCTGGTGACCTCCATGCCCAAGAGGGTTAAGGCAGTGCTGGAAAATAATGGCGGCCACACAAAATCTTGACACTTTGGGCCCAATTTGGACATTTTCACTTAAGGGTTTACTGACTTTTGTTGCCAGCGGTTTAGACATTAATGGCTGTGTGTTGAGTTATTTTGAGGGGACAGGAAATTTACACTGTTATACAAGCTGTACACTCACTACTTTACATTGTAGACAAGTGTCATTTCTTCAGTGTTGTCACATGAAAAGAGAGAAGAAAAGATTTACACAAATGTGATGGGTGTACTTACTTTTGTGAGATACTGTATATACCATCCCCATTCCGACCTTCAGGAACCAGAGTCCCCTGCCACAGAAGCCCACCAGTGATCCCTTACGTGTGGGCGACCCACCACAGCCGTAAGGCCCATAGGAGACCTTCCTGGAGACCCAGGAACCACATATCAGTTCCCACTGCTGACAGATGTACCCCATCACCCCTCAAGTAGAGGCCATTGTCTCCCTCTAACTCGCAGTGGAAAACCACCAACCCCCCATTACGGACCACAAACTTTGCCACAGCCTTATAAACTTTTATTCTGGCGTTGTTAATACGTTCCACAGACCCGGCCATTTCTCCCCCTCTTCCTTTTTGCTCTCGTGTGGCGTAACCTTATCCAGATTAAACTTCTCGAGCGGCAGCAGCAAAAAGACCTCCACGTAGTCACCCTACGGGATCTTCTCCCTCGCCTCCACTTTTAGGTGAGCGCCCAAGGGACCCTCGTAACAAACATAGACCTCGCAGTGAGCTGCGTCCACTAGCCGAATCCCATCTGTGTTTGGCGACCCTGCAGTGGTGCCCCCACCCGTACTCACCTTGGAAGCTCCAGCCACTTCTGGGGGAGTTGCGCCTACTCCCGTACCTACCTGTGACTCTATGGCCAACGACGGGGGGTGTCCCCAAACCACGCGGCTCTCCACCACCAACCTCCCACGCGGGGCCCTCTTCTTACAAGCAGATGCCGCTCCAGCACCAACGCCATCACCACCTGGACCTCTGCTTCTTCCTGCGAGGGCCGCGGCCACCCTGGGGGAGTGGCCCACTCCCGTTCTGGCAGTTCTTCCCCGCCGGGCTGTGCCATGAGGGGCGGAAGGCCCCCGCACAGGCCGCCAGCAAATCCTGGTCCACCGCTGCTGCAGGTCTGGAGGGGGAAGAGGATGCCACCCTCCTAGTCGGGTCCCACCTGTGACAGGTATTCCCCCCACAGCCGGAGCAGGGGCCTGCCGCTTGGCCCAGGGAGCTAAGGGGCTGGCATCAGGCTCCCTGAATGGCGGCTCACCCTGGGAGGTGGCTCAGGGCTGAATCCGACACCTCCACACGCGCGCAGTTTGGGGGGGGGGTGGGTCCTGCATACCTTCCCCCGACCCTGGTAAAAGCTCAGCCAGCTGCACCGCAAACCACTCTGGCCCGTGTACCACGGCCGCGGAGCTGCTCCAGGATGCGATCTAGCTGCTCCATGAAGAGGTAACAGCACAAAACACTAAGCTTGCGTGTTACCTCTTCCACGTTTTGCGCCCGAATGATAAGCACTGCCCAGAGTCCCACAGCTATGCATCCCATTCCCCGCCCCATTACTTCCTGCTACATCTAAACAGCTTCCCCCCAGTCATGCGGCCCCTACACCAACTGAGGTAGTGTGTGTGTGTACTGGGGGAGTGTGTGTGTGGGGGGGAGTGCGTGTACGGGGGAGTGTGTACTGGGGGGAGTGTGTTTACGGGGTGAGTGTGTGTACTGGCGGGAGTGTGTGTATGTACTGGGGGAGTGTGTGTACTGGGGGAGTTTGTGTACGTACTGGGGGAGTGTGTGTGTGGGGGGGGAGTGCGTATACGGGGGAGTGTGTACTGGGGGAGTGTGTTTACGGGGTGAGTGTGTGTACTGGGGGGAGAGTGTGTATGTACTGGGGGAGTGTGTGTACTGGGGGGAGTGTGTGTACTGGGGGGAGAGTGTGTATGTACTGGGGGAGTGTGTGTACTGGGGGGAGTGTGTGTATGTACTGGGGGAGTGTGTGTACTGGGGGGAGTGTGTGTACTGGGGGAGTTTGTGTACGTACTGGGGGAGTGTGTGTGTGGGGGGGGAGTGCGTATACGGGGGAGTGTGTACTGGGGGAGTGTGTTTACGGGGTGAGTGTGTGTACTGGGGGGAGAGTGTGTATGTACTGGGGGAGTGTGTGTACTGGGGGGAGTGTGTGTACTGGGGGGAGAGTGTGTATGTACTGGGGGAGTGTGTGTACTGGGGGGAGTGTGTGTATGTACTGGGGGAGTGTGTGTACTGGGGGGAGTGTGTGTACTGGGGGAGTGTATGTAATGGGGGAGTGTATGTAATGGGGGAGTGTGTGTACTGGCTCACAATTAGAGTTCCAATGTATCCCAAAGGTGTTCAGTAAGGTTGAGGTCAGGGCTCTCTGAAGGACACTCAAGTTCATCCACACCAAATTGGTCAAACCATGTCTTTATAGACTTGGACCCCCTTTGTGGCTATGACATCCTCCACTCTTCTGGCTTTCCACAAGAATGTGGAAGAGGGTGTCTGTGGGAATTTGTGACCATTAGTGAGGCCAAATACTGAAGTTGGATGAGAAGACCTGGCTCGCCATCATGGTTCTAATAAATCCCAAAGATGTTCAGTAGAGTTGAGGTCCAAAGGTGTTCAGTAGGGTTGAGGTCCAAAGGTGTTCAGTAGGGTTGAGGTCCAAAGGTGTTCAGTAGGGTTGAGGTGCAAAGTTGTTCAGAAGGGTTGAGGTCAGGGCTCTGTGCGGGTAGGGTGCCCACGTGTCCCGGATTGCCCGGGATTGTCCCTGATTTGAGATTTTTGTCCCGTGTCCCGGGCACCTTCATTCCGGGACAATACAGTGTCCCGGAATGAAAAAAAAACACAGTGACAAGACCAGTCCACTTCGCGACTCCGCCCGTCCGCCGCCGCCACCCTTACAAAGTTTAACACATCTCAGACTCTCACACATGATGACACTTAGGCTGCCAGTCTGGTTGCTAGGCTATGGGCCGCCCCGCGTCTAGCAACCAGTGACGTCAGCTGAGGCCTGAGGGGCGGGCTGACACATGGTCTGCTGCTGTTCCCCTCCGTTCTTCCTCCGTGTCCCCCTCCGTTCTGCTGTCCCCCTCCGTTCTGCTGTCCCCCTCCTTTCTGCTGTCCCCCTTCGTTCTGTTGTCCCCCCATTCTGCTGTCCCCCCCATTCTGCTGTCCCCCTCTGTTCTGCTGTCCCTCTCCGTTCTTCCTCCATGTCCCCTCAATTCTGCTGTCCCCCTCTGTTCTGCTGTCCCTCTCCGTTCTTCCTCCGTGTCCCCCTCCGTTCTGCTGTCCCCCTCTGTTCTTTCTCTGTGTCCACCTCTGTTCTGCTGCTGTCCCCCTCTGTTCTTCCTCCATGTCCCCCTCCATTCTGCTGTCCCTCTCCGTTCTTCTTACTCCGTGTCCCCCTCCATTCTGCTGCCCCCCTCTGTTCTTCCTCCGTGCCCCCCTCTGTTCTGCTGCTGTCTCCCTCCTTTCTTCCTCCGTTTTGCTGTCCCCCTCCATTCTGCTGTCCCCCTCCGTGTCCCCCTCCGTTCTTCTGTCCCCCTCTGTTCTGCTGCTGTCTCCCTCCGTTCTTCCTCTGTGTCCCCCTCCGTTCTGCTGTCCCCCTCCGTTCTGCTGTCCCCCTCCTTTCTGCTGTCCCCCTTCGTTCTGTTGTCCCCCCCATTCTGCTGTCCCCCCCATTCTGCTGTCCCCCTCTGTTCTGCTGTCCCTCTCCGTTCTTCCTCCATGTCCCCTCAATTCTGCTGTCCCCCTCTGTTCTGCTGTCCCTCTCCGTTCTTCCTCCGTTTCCCCCTCCGTTCTGCTGTCCCCCTCTGTTCTTTCTCTGTGTCCACCTCTGTTCTGCTGCTGTCCCCCTCTGTTCTTCCTCCATGTCCCCCTCCATTCTGCTGTCCCTCTCCGTTCTTCTTACTCCGTGTCCCCCTCCATTCTGCTGCCCCCCTCTGTTCTTCCTCCGTGCCCCCCTCTGTTCTGCTGCTGTCTCCCTCCGTTCTTCCTCCGTTTTGCTGTCCCCCTCCGTTCTGCTGTCCCCCTCCGTGTCCCCCTCCGTTCTTCTGTCCCCCTCTGTTCTGCTGCTGTCTCCCTCCGTTCTTCCTCTGTGTCCCCCTCCGTTCTGCTGTCCCCCTCCGTTCTGCTGTCCCCCTCTGTTCTCCTGTCCCCCTCCGTTCTTGCTCCATGTCCCCTTCTGTTCTGCTGTCCCCCTCTGTTCTTCCTCCATTCTGCTGTCCCCCTCTGTTCTTCCTCCTTGTCCCCCTCTGTTCTGCTGCTGTCCCCCCCTGTTCTTCCTCCGTGTCCCCCTCCGTTCTGCTGTCCCCCTCCAGTTTTCCTCCATGTCCCCCTCCAGTTTTCCTCCATGTCCCCCTCTGTTCTGCTGTCCCCCCTCCATTCTGCTGTCCCCCTCTGTTCTGCTGTCCCCCTCTCCATTCTGCTGTCCCCCTCTGTTCTTCCTCCGTGTCCCCTTCCGTTCTGCTGTCCCCCTCCAGTTTTCCTCCATGTCCCCCTCCAGTTTTCCTCCATGTCCCCTCCATTCTGCTGTCCCCCTCCTTTCTGCTGTCCCCCTCTGTTCTGCTGTCCCCCTTCGTTCTGCTGTCCCCCTCTGTTCTGCTGTCCGCCTCCGTTCTGCTGTCCCCCTCCGTTCTGCTGTCCCCCTCCGTTCTTCCTCCATGTCCCCCTCCGTTCTGCGGCCCTCCTCCAGTTTTCCTCCATGTCCCCCTCCGTTCTGCTGTCCCCCTCTGTTCTTCCTCCTTGTCCTCCTCTGTTCTTCTGCTGTCCCCCTCCGTTCTGCTGTCCCCCTCCGTTCTTCCTCCGTGTACCCCTCCGTTCTGCTGTCCCCCTCTGTTCTTCCTCCATGTCCCCTTCTGTTCTGCTGTCCCCCTCCATTCTTCCTCCATGTCCCCCTCTGTTCTGCTGTCCCCCTCAGTTCTTCCTCCATGTCCCCCTCCGTTCTGCTGTCCCCCCCTGTTCTGCTGTCCCCCTCTGTTCTTTCTCTATATCCCCCTCCGTTCTGCTGTCCCCCCCTGTTCTGCTGTCCCCCTCTGTTCTTCCTCCATATCCCCCTCCGTTCTGCTGTCCCCCTCCGTTCTTCCTCCATGTCCCCCTCTGTTCTGCTGCCCCCTGTGTTCTGCTGCCCCCCTCTGTTCTGCTGTCCCACTCCGTTCTTCCTCCGTGTCCCCCTCCATTCTGCTGTCCCCCTCCGTTCTTCAGCCGTGTCCCCCTCTGTTCTTCTGCTGTCCCCCTCCTTTCTTCCTCCGTGTCCCCCTCCGTTCTGCTGCCCCCCCATACTTTAGTAAGTATCAAAAAACATATTTTTTGGGCGGGTGCGAGGGGGGGGGGGGTTGTCCCTGAATGGCAGTTTGGAAATGTGGTCACCCTATGTGCGGGACAACACATGTTCCTCCACATCAAACTGGTCACACCATGTCTTTATGGAGCTGGCTTACAATTCCATTGCACCCCAAAGGTGTTCAGTAGGGTTGAGGCCAGGACTCTAAGAACACTCCAGTTCCTTCATACTAAACTGGTGAAACCATGTCTTTATGGAGCTGGCTTTGGGCACATGTCAGCACTAACATGGTGTTCAATGGTTTTGACTACAGTGATCACATAGCTTTGTTTATATCTTGACTGGGATGTGCTTACTCGTGAGGCTCCCTTAAAGGACAACCTTTACCCTCGATATCTTATCTAACGATTGACCAGACGACACATACTTTTTGGAGTCGAATGGCCATAGCAGCCCTTTTTTTATTACAAAACAGATGAAATACAAACATACTCTGAAACATAACTTAACCACTTTAAGACCGGACCATTTTGCTGGTAAATGACCAGAGGTCTTTTTACACTTTGGCACTGCGCTGCTTTAACTGGTAATTGCGCGGTCATGCAATGTTGTACCGAAACAAAATTTGCGTCCTTTTCTTCCCACAAATAGAGCTTTCTTTTGATGGTATTTGATTGCCTCTGCGATTTTTATTTTTTGCGATATAAACGTAAAAAGACCGCAAATTTTGAAAAAAAATGATATTTTCTACTTTTTGTTATTAGAAAAATCCAATAAACTCAATTTTAGTCATACATTTAGGCCAAAATGTATTCAGCCACATGTCTTTGGTAAAAAAAAAGTCAATAATTGTATATTTATTGGTTTGCGCAAAAGTTGTCACATCTACAAACTAAGGTACGTTTTCTGGAATTTACGCAGCTTTTATTTTATGACTGCCTATCTCATTTCTTGAGGTGCTAAAATGGCAGGGCAGTACAAAACCCCCCCAAATGACCCCATTTTGGAAAGTAGACCCCCTAAGGAAATTGATAAGAGGCATGTTGAGCCCATTGAATATTTTATTTTTTTGCCTCAAGCGATTGAATAATGACAAAAAAAAAATTTTTTTTTTTTTTTTACACAAAGTTGTCACTAAATGATATATTGCTCACACATGCTATGGGCATATGTGAAATGACACCCCAAAAAAAATTCTGCTGCTTCTCCTGAGTACGGGGATACCACATATGTGGGACTTTTTGGGAGCCTAGCCGCGTACGGGGCCCCGAAAACCAAGCACCGCCTTCAGGCTTTCTAAGGTCGTAAATTTTTGAGTTCACTTCTCACTACCTATTACAGTTTTGAAGGCCATAAAATGCCAAGATGGCACAAAACCCCCACAAATGACCCCATTTTAGAAAGTAGACACCCCAAGCTATTTGCTGAGAGGCATGTTGAGTTCATGGAATATTTTATATTTTGCCACAAGTTGCGGGAAAATTACAAACTTTTTTTTTTTTTTTTTTTTTTTCACAAAGTTGTCACTAAATGATATATTGCTCATGCATGCCATGGGCATATGTGAAATGACACCCCAAAATAAATTCTGCTGCTTCTCCTGAGTACGGGGATACCAGATGTGTGGGACTTTTTGGGAGTCTAGCTGCGTACGGGGCCCCGAAAACCAAGCACCGCCTTCAGGCTTTCTAAGGGCGTAAATATTTGACTTCACTCCTCACTACCTATTACAGTTTTGAAGGCCATAAAATGCCAAGATGGCACAAAACCCCCACAAATGACCCCATTTTAGAAAGTAGACACCCCAAGCTATTTGCTGAGAGGCATGTTGAGTTCATGGAATATTTTATATTTTGCCACAAGTTGCGGGAAAATTACAAACTTTTTTTTTTTTTTTTTTTTTTTCACAAAGTTGTCACTAAATGATATATTGCTCACGCATACCATGGGCATATGTGAAATGACACCCCAAAATAAATTCTGCTGCTTCTCCTGAGTACGGGGATACCACATATGTGGGACTTTTTGGGAGCCTAGCCGCGTACGGGGCCCCGAAAACCAAGCACCGCCTTCAGGCTTTCTAAGGGCGTTACAGTTTTGAAGGCCATAAAATGCCAAGATGGCACAAACCCCCCCCCAAATGACCCCATTTTGGAAAGTAGACACCCCTAAATTTAGGGGTACACTAGTGAGACTAGGTAATAAATGGCGGGTGCCCTGAAACTATAAAAAAATAACTAACCAACCAGCGTCACCTGTAACAGTTATATGGTGATCACTGGTGAAAGGGTTAACTAGGGGGCAATCAGGGGGCTTTATGCGGTAGTATATGGGGGTCCCTGGCGTTATAAAAAGCTGCGGCGAACCTAAATACCTAACTGCCGTCACCTGTGACACTAATACAGCGATCAGAAAAACGATCGCTTATTAGGCTGGGTTCACACTGGAGCGATGCGGGAACGCCACGAATGCGCGGCGGGTTCCCGCATCGCATGCCTCCCGGCGGCAGTTCACACTGCCCTATGCGAACTGCTGGGAGTGTCAGTGAAATGTTAATGACACCCCCAGATCAGTTCGCATATCGCAGTGCGATCTGCAAACTTGGATCGCATGGTGTGAACACCCATGCGATCCGATTCTGCTGCGGACCAAAAAAAGGGTCCCGTGCGAGTTTGCGGCGGGTGCGGCGGGTGCGACACGAATTCAGCCATACTATCTGTATAGCTGAACTCGAATCGCACAGAGATCGGATGTGATTTGCACTGCAGTGCGGTGCAAATCACATCCGTTCTCATAAACCGCTGCAATGTGAACCCAGCCTTAGTGACACTGGCGACGGGGGGTGATCACGGGGTTAAACCTTTATTGGGGGGGTTAGGGGGGTACCTTAGAACTAAAGGGGGCTAACCCTAACTGCCCTAACAGTTATTAGTCACAAATGACACCCGCCGGGTGATCAGGGGGTTAAACCTTTATTAGGTAATAAATGGCGGGTGCCCTGAAACTATAAAAAAATAACTAACCAACCAGCGTCACCTGTAACAGTTATATGGTGATCACTGGTGAAAGGGTTAACTAGGGGGCAATCAGGGGGCTTTATGCGGTAGTATATGGGGGTCCCTGGTGCTATAAAAAGCTGCGGCGAACCTAAATACCTACCTGCCTAACTAGCGTCACCTGTGACACTAATACGGCGATCAGAAAAATGATCGCTTATTAGGCTGGGTTCACACTGGAGCGATGCGGGAACGCCACGAATGCGCGGCGGGTTCCCGCATCGCATGCCTCCCGGCGGCAGTTCACACTGCCCTATGCGAACTGCTGGGAGTGTCAGTGAAATGTTACTGACACCCCCAGATCAGTTTGCATATCGCAGTGCGATCTGCAAACTCGGATCGCATGGCGTGAACACCCATGCGATCCGATTCTGCTGCGGGCCAAAAAAAGGGTCCCGTGCGAATTTGCGGCGGGTGCGGCGGGTGTGGCGAATGGCTGAACTCGAATCGCACAGAGATCGGATGTGATTTGCACTGCAGTGCGGTGCGAATCACATTCGTTCTCATAAACCGCTGCAATGTGAACCCAGCCTTAGTGACACTGGCGACGGGGGGTGATCACGGGGTTAAACCTTTATTGGGGGGGTTAGGGGGGTACATTAGAACTAAAGGGGGCTAACCCTAACTGCCCTAACAGTTATTACAGTCACAAATGACACCAATGCAAAAAAAAAAAAAAAAAAAAAAAAAAAAAAAAAATGACATTGGTGTCACTGTGACTGGGGGGCAGGGGTAATTGGGGGGGTGATCGGGGGGTAAAGGGGGGGTGTGAGTGTGCCTGGCATGTTCTACTGTTTGTGTAGAGTGTTGGTGCAACTCACCGATCCGTTCTCCTCCGTGTCGGAACGAAAAATACCGACACGGAGGAGAGAATACATCACTTCCTCTCCTCACAGGAGAGGAAGTGATGTCACGAAGGATTTTCATTCGTCGGGAGCGATCGCGAGGGGGTGGCCATGAATGAATGGCCGTCCCCTCGTCCGGGATCGCTCCCGCACGAAAACCGACCGCCGCAGGCACCGGGCGGGGGCCCGATCGGGCCCCCGACCCGCGGGAAGGCAGGGACGTACATGTACGCCCTTATGCCTGCCCGTGCCATGCTGTCGACGTACATCGTCGTGCGGCGGTCGGCAACTGGTTAATGCATATACATTGGTGTGAAAAAGTGTTTGCCCCCTTCCTCATTTCCTGTTCCTTTGCATGTTTGTCACACTTAAGTGTTTCGGAACATCAAACCAATTTAAACAATAGTCAAGGACAACACAAGTAAACACAAAATGCAATTTGTAAATGAAGGTGTTTATTATTAAAGGTGAAAAAAAAATCCAAACCATCATGGCCCTGTGTGAAAAAGTGATTGCCCCCCTTGTTAAAACATACTATAACTGTGGTTGTCCACACCTGAGTTCAATTTCTCTAGCCACACCCAGGCCTGATTATTGCCACACCTGTTCACAATCAAGGCATCACTTAAATAGGAGCTGCTTGACACAGTAAGGTCCACCAGAAGATCCTTAAAAGCTACACATCATGCCGAGACCCAAAGAAATTCAGGAACAATTGAGAAAGAAAGTAATTGAGATCTATCAGTCTGGAAAGGGTTATAAAGCCATTTCCAAAGCTTTGGGAATCCAGCGAACCACAGTGAGAGCCATTATCCACAAATGGCGAAGACATGGAACAGTGGTGAACCTTCCCAGGAGTGGCCGGCCGCCCAAAATGACCCCAAGAGCGCAGCGACGACTCATCCAAGAGGTCACAAAAGACCCCACAACAACGTCCAAGGAACTGCAGGCCTCACTTGCCTCAGTTAAGGTCAGCGTTCATGCCTCCACCATCAGGAAAAGACTGGGCAAAAATGGCCTGCATGGCAGAGTTCCAAGGAGAAAACCACTGCTGAGCAAAAAGAACATCAAAGCTCGTCTCAATTTCTCCACAACACATCTTGATGATCCCCAAGACTTTTGGGACAACATTCTGTGGACCGATGAGACAAAAGTGGAACTCTTTGGAAGGTGTGTGTCCAAGTATATCTGGCGTAGAAGGAACACTGCATTTCATAAAAAGAACATTATACCAACAGTAAAATATGGTGGTGGTAGTGTGATGGTCTGGGGCTGTTTTGCTGCTTCAGGACCTGGAAGACTTGCCGTGATAAAAGGAACTATGAATTCTGCTGTCTACCAAGAGATCCTGAAGGAGAATGTCCGACCATCTGTTCGTGTACTCAAGCTGAAACGAACTTGGGTTCTGCAGCAGGACAATGATCCTAAACACACCAGCAAGTCCACCACCGAATGGCTGAAGAAAAACAAAATGAAGACTTTGGAGTGGCCTAGCCAAAGTCCTGACCTGAATCCTATTGAGATGTTGTGGTATGACCTTACAAAGGCCGTTCATGCTCGAAAACCCTCTAATGTAACTGAATTAGGACAATTCTGCAAAGATGAGTGGGCCAAAATTCCTCCAGGACGCTGTAAAAGCCTCATTGCACGTTATCGCAAACGCTTGGTTGCAGTTGTTGCTGCTAAGGGTGGCCCAACCAGTTATTAGGTTTAGGGGGCAATCACTTTTTCACACAGGGCCATGATGGTTTGGATTTTTTTTCACCTTTAATAATAAACACCTTAATTTACAAATTGCATTTTGTGTTTACTTGTGTTGTCCTTGACTATTGTTTAAATTGGTTTGATGTTCCGAAACACTTAAGTGTGACAAACATGCAAAGGAACAGGAAATGAGGAAGGGGGCAAATACTTTTTCACACCACTGTAAATACATTTGATAAAAAACATTATAAACCAAATATACATCAGCATTAACCCTTCCTGATCTAGAGGTCTTTGAAGGTAAATTCGAATTTCCAGCCAACTAGTTGTATCAGTAAACCTTAAAAAGGTCCCCGCCGTGTATTATGCAAGCTCAGGGACAAACCAGCAACTTCCTTCCAGATACAACCTTCTCCATTGTTAACATTTTAAGGGAAAGGACACCCATACCTCCATATGTGCCCAACCCCCTTAAACCTCCATTATTTCTCAGCACCGCCTTCAAAGACCCCATAGACCTAGCGCTGCTACGACAACAAAAACGTCAACCATCCATGAATACCTGAAAAAGGAACAACACACCACCCAGAGAAACAAACCACCCCAATTGCCACATCTCTCTGACATCATAAGCTTAAATTAGGGAGGGAGGGTGGGAAAAACGCTCCTGCTGCCTTCCGATACCGGCGCGAACTGAGCCTCACATGCCAACTCCGCCCCCCTGCCACATCATGATCTCCGCATCACGGTTTCCACAATTTTTTGGAGGGTCTCTTTGGGAAGTTGAGCCCATTTGTGGTATCAGAAAGTAATGTTAGATGCGAAGACCTGAGTCGCAGTTGGAGTTCCAGTTCATCCCAAAGGTGTTCAGTAGGGCTGAGGTCAGGGCTCTCTGAGGGACACTTGAGTTCCTTCACACCCAACTGTGTCTTTATGGCCACACTCTTATCCATATAGTGTATAATAATCCCTGGATTTCAGTTTAGTTGGGTTTTAGTAGGTTGTTCAGAAGGGTTGAGGTCAGGGCTCTGTGTGGGACACACATGTTCCTCCACACCAAACTGGTCACACCATGTCTTTATGGAGCTGGCTTACAATTCCATTGCACCCCAAAGGTCTTCAGTAGGGTTGAGGTCAGGACTCTATGTAGAACACTCCAGTTCCTTCATACTAAACTGGTGAAACCATGTCTTTATGGAGCTGGCTTTGGGCACATGTCAGCACTAACATGGTGTTCAATGGGATTGACCACAGTGATCACATAGCTTTGTTTATATCTTTATAGCTACATTCCTACACAACATGGTCAAGATTAGTGGAAACCTGACCATCCCACCTATGAGTTTGTTGGACATCTCACTCCAAAGCCATGGACATTATTATAGGGTCGCTTCTCGGCCATTAATATAGAGTAACCCTCTTTTGTGTCTATAACAGCCTCCACTCTTCTGGGAAGGTTTCCACAATTTTTTGGAGGGTGTCTTTGGGAAATTGTGCCCATTTGTGGTATCAGGAACTTATGTTGGATGGGAAGACTTGACTCGCAGTTGGAGTTCCAGTTCATCCCAAAGGTGTTCAGTAGGGCTGAGGTCAGGGCTCTCTGAGGGACACTTGAGTTCCTTCACACCAAACTGGTCACACCATGTCTTTATGGCCACACTCTTATCTATATAGTGTATAGTAATCCCTGGACTTCAGTTTAGTTGGGTTTTAGCAGGTGTTGTACTTTTATCAGTTGATGGGACTGCTTTTTACTCACTGATGGAAAAAGGCGGAAAATAATGAATAGGCATCTTCCAAAAAAACACATCAATAAATGAGATAGTCTTCTACTTACATTATTAAACTAATAAAGCAAACTCCATTTCTTGTCAAAACAGCAGAAATGCTTCTAAGACGGCGCTCGGCTCTCTCATGACAGTATTATGTCAGAAACTCGCTGGTGTAATTGCAGCGTTTCAATATACTTAAGTAGTGCATTACATCGTAAAAAGCTCTTTTGCTGATAATTACCTCCCGACAATTATGGGGAAGGCTATTTCTGTACTGGATCCTCAAACCTTTAAACATATTTCATTCTAAATGGTCTTTTTGATAAAAGTCTAGATGAAGCCGACAGGTAAATGAAGTCCTAATGCCGACCAGCCTGACCTTGTCCTCCTCAGGAGGGTTTTGCTGGACTGGATGACCATGGAAGTTTCAGATGCCGACGAGGCACAGACATAAAATAACCGTCCTAAAGAATGGGGGAAGAAGAAGGGTTGTCTGTTATGGGGGCTCATTGTATAAATCGAGGTCTCCAATTTACAGCTCGCTACAAGATATTATCCAGCCCACAGGAACTGTCTAAAAAAAATCCCCCAGCTAGGGGGGCAGATACCCCAGCTAGGGGGCAGTGGATGCGCCAGACTATGTATGTTAATATGGAGGCTGAAGCAAAGACTGCCAGCAAGCCATGAACCTCCCCCAACCCCCTCTGTTGGGCACTCCTGGACGTAAGGGGTGTTCTGTTGGGCACTCCTCGATGTAAGAGGGGGTTCTGTTGGGCATTCCTGGATTTAAGAAGGGGTTCTGTTGAGCAGTCCTGGATGTAAGAGGGGGTTCTGTTGGGCACTCCTCGATGTAAGAGGGGGTTCTGTTGGGTAGTCCTGGCTGTAAGAGGGGGTTCTGTTGGGTAGTCCTGGATGTCTTTGTGGAGCTGACTTTGTACACAGGGGCACATGTCAGCACTTGCATGGTAATCAACGGCTTTGTTAATGGTTTTGATAATCAATCACATAGCTTTTTTATATCTTTATAGCTCTGTACGCTCCTACACTACATGGCCAGGATTCGTGAAAACCTGAAAAATATGAGTTTGATGAACATCTCATTCCAAAATCATTGCCATTAATATAGAGTTCCCTCCCATCACGGCCATTAATATAGAGTTATTCCCCACTTTTCAGGGAAGGCTTTCCACAAGATTTCGGATGACATCTGTGGGAATTTGTGCTTGTTTGTGAGGTCAAGTACTGATGGATGAGAAGACCTGGCTCACAATTAGAGTTCCAATGTATCCCAAAGGTGTTCAGTAGGGTTGAGGTCAGGGCTCTCTGAAGGACACTCAAGTTCCTCGACACCAAATTGGTCAAACCATGTCTTTATAGACTTGGATCCCCTTTGTGGCTAAGACGTCCTCCACTCTTCTGGCTTTCCACAAGATTTTTGAAGGGTGTCTGCAGGAATTTGTGACAATTTTTGAGGTCAAGTACTGATGCTGGATGAGAAGATCTGGCTCGCCATCATGGTTCCAATTCATCCCAAAGGTGTTCCGTAGGGTTGAGGTCCAAAGGTGTTCAGTAGGGTTGAGGTCCAAAGTTGTTCAGAAGGGTTGAGGTCAGGGCTCTGTGTGGGACACACATGTTCCTCCACACCAAACTGGTCACGCCATGTTTTTATGGAGCTGGCTTACAATTCCATTGCACCCCAAAGGTGTTCAGTAGGGTTGAGGTCAGGACTCTATGTAGAACACTCCAGTTCCTTCATACTAAACTGGTGAAACCATGTCTTTATGGAGCTGGCTTTGGGCACATGTCAGCACTAACATGGTGTTCAATGGTATGGACCACAGTAATCACATAGCTTTTGTTATATCTTTATAGCTACATTCCTACACAACATGGTCAAGATTAGTGGAAACCTGACCATCACACCTATATGAGTTTGTTGGACATCTCACTCCAAAGCCATGGAGATTATTATAGGGTCCCTTCTAGGCCATTAATATAGAGTTACCCTCCTTTGTGTCTATAACAGCCTCCACTCTTCTGGGAAGGTTTCCACAATTTTTTGGAGGGTGTCTGTGGGAAATTGTGCCCATTTGTGGTATCAGGAACTTATGTTACATAATTGGCATGTGGAGTTCCAGTTCATCCCAAAGGTGTTCAGTAGGGTTGAGGTCGGGGCTCTCTGAGGGACACTTGAGTTCCTTCATGCCCAACTGGTCACACCATGTCTTTATGGCCACACTCGTATCCATATAGTGTATAGTAATCTATAGGGAGGGAGGGTGGGAAAAACGCTCCTGCTGCCTTCCGATACCAGCGCGAACTGAGCCTCGCACGCCGACTCCGCCCCCTGCCACGTCACGATCTCCACCTACCGGTCCGCCTCCTAAACCACTCTAAAGTCACATAGCCCGCGCCTCACTGCCCCCCACCCTCGTCATGAAGGCCCTTCCCTTAGTCCCTAGTTCCGGGCCATTTCTTTATAGCTACATTCCTACACAACATGGCCAAGATTAGTGGAAACCTGACCGTCACACTTACATGAGTTTGTTGGGCATCTCTTTCCAAAGCCATGGACATTATTATAGGGTCCCTTCTCGCCACAGCCATTAATATAGAGTTACAATCCTTTGTGTCTATAACAGCCTCCACTCTTCTGGGAAGGTTTCCACAATTTTTTGGAGGGTGTCTTTGGGAAGTTGAGCCCATTTGTGGTATCAGGAACTTATGTTGGATGGGAAGACCTGACTCGCAGTTGGAGTTCCAGTTCATCCCAAAGGTGTTCAGTAGGGCTGAGGTCGGGGCTCTCTGAGGGACACTTGAGTTCCTTCACACCAAACTGGTCACACCATGTCTTTATGGCCACACTCTTATCTATATAGTGTATAGTAATCCCTGGACTTCAGTTTAGTTGGGTTTTAGCAGGTGTTGTACTTTTATCAGTTGATGGGACTGCTTTTTACTCACTGATGGAAGGAGGCGGAAAAAAATGAATAGGCATCTTCCAAAAAAACACATCAATAAATGAGATAGTCTTCTACTTACATTATTAAACTAATAAAGCAAACTCCATTTCTTGTCAAAACAGCAGAAATGCTTCTAAGACGGCGCTCGGCTCTCTCATGACAGTATTATGTCAGAAACTCGCTGGTGTAATTGCAGCGTTTCAATATACTTAAGTAGTGCATTACATCGTAAAAAGCTCTTTTGCTGATAATTACCTCCCGACAATTATGGGGAAGGCTATTTCTGTACTGGATCCTCAAACCTTTAAACATAGTTCATCCTAAATGGTCTTTTTGATAAAAGTCTAGATGAAGCCGACAGGTAAATGAAGTCCTAATGCCGACCAGCCTGACCTTGTCCTCCTCAGGAGGGTTTTGCTGGACTGGATGACCATGGAAGTTTCAGATGCCGACGAGGCACAGACATAAAATAACCGTCCTAAAGAATGGGGGAAGACGAAGGGTTGTCTGTTATGGGGGCTCATTGTATAAATCGAGGTCTCCAATTTACAGCTCGCTACAAGATATTATCCAGCCCACAGGAACTGTCTAACAAAATCCCCCAGCTAGGGGGGCAGATACCCCAGCTAGGGGGCAGTGGATACGCCAGACTATGTATGTTAATATGGAGGCTGATGCAAAGACTGCCAGCAAGCCATGAACCTCCCCCAGCCCCCTCTGTTGGGCACTCCTGGACGTAAGGGGGGTTCTGTTGGGCACTCCTCGATGTAAGAGGGGGTTCTGTTGGGCATTCCTGGATTTAAGAAGGGGTTCTGTTGAGCAGTCCTGGATGTAAGAGGGCGTTCTGTTGGGCATTCCTGGATTTAAGAAGGGGTTCTGTTGGGCAGTCCTGGATGTAAGAGGGCGTTCTGTTGGGCATTCCTGGATTTAAGAAGGGGTTCTGTTGGGCAGTCCTGGATGTGAGAGGGAGTTCTGTTGGGCACTCCTCGATGTAAGAGGGGGTTCTGTTGGGTAGTCCTGGCTGTAAGAGGGGGTTCTGTTGGGTAGTCCTGGATGTCTTTGTGGAGCTGACTTTGTACACAGGGGCACATGTCAGCACTTGCATGGTAATCAACGGCTTTGTTAATGGTTTTGATAATCAATCACATAGCTTTTTTTATATCTTTATAGCTCTGTACGCTCCTACACTACATGGCCAGGATTCGTGAAAACCTGAAAAATATGAGTTTGATGAACATCTCATTCCAAAATCATTGCCATTAATATAGAGTTCCCTCCCATCACGGCTATTAATATAGAGTTATTCCCCACTTTTCAGGGAAGGCTTTCCACAAGCCATGAACCTCCCCCAGCCCCCTCTGTTGGGCACTCCTGGACGTAAGGGGGGTTCTGTTGGGCACTCCTCGATGTAAGAGGGGGTTCTGTTGGGCATTCCTGGATTTAAGAAGGGGTTCTGTTGAGCAGTCCTGGATGTAAGAGGGCGTTCTGTTGGGCATTCCTGGATTTAAGAAGGGGTTCTGTTGGGCAGTCCTGGATGTAAGAGGGAGTTCTGTTGGGCAGTCCTGGATGTAAGAGGGGGTTCTGTTGGGCAGTCCTGGATGTAAGAGGGGGTTCTGTTGGGCAGTCCTGGATGTGAGAGGGGGTTCTGTTGGGCAGTCCTGGATGTGAGAGGGGGTTCTGTTGGGCAGTCCTGGATGTAAGGGGGGTTCTGTTGGGCACTCCTGGCTGTAAGAGGGGGTTCTGTTGGGCAGTCCTGGGTGTAAGAGGGGGTTCTGTTGGGCACTCCTAGCTGTAAGAGGGGGTTCTGTTGGGCACTCCTAGCTGTAAGAGGGAGTTCTATTGGGCACTCCTGGATGTCTTTGTGGAGCTGACTTTGTACACAGGGGCACATGTCAGCACTTGCATGGTAATCAACGGCTTTGTTAATGGCTTTGATAATCAATCACATAGCTTTTTTATATCTTTATAGCTCTGTACGCTCCTACACTACATGGCCAGGATTCGTGAAAACCTGAAAAACACACCTATATGAGTTTGTTGGACATCTCATTCCAAAATCATTACCATTAATATAGAGTTCCCTCCCATCACGGCTATTAATATAGAGTTATTCCCCTTTGTGTCCATAACATCCTCCACTTTTCTGGGAAGGCTTTCCACAAGATTTCGGATGATATCTGTGGGAATTTGTGACCATTTGTGAGGTCAAGTACTAATGTTGGATGGAAAGACCTGGCTGACCATCATGGTTCCAATTCATCCCAAAGTTGTTCAGAAGGGTTGAGGTCAGGGCTCTGTGTGGGACACACATGTTCCTCCACACCAAACTGGCCACGCCATGTCTTTATGAAGCTGGCTTACAATTCCATTGCACCCCAAAGGTGTTCAGTAGGGTTGAGGTCAGGACTCTAAGAACACTCCAGTTCCTTCACACTAAACTGGTGAAACCATGTCTTTATGGAGCTGGCTTTGGGCACATGTCAGCACTAACATGGTGTTCAATGGTATTAACCACAGTGATCACATAGCTTTTTTAATATCTTTATAGCTACATTCCTACACAACATGGTCAAGATTAGTGGAAACCTGACCATCCCACCTATATGAGTTTGTTGGACATCTCATTCCAAAGCCATGGAGATTATTATAGGGTCCCTTCTAGGCCATTAATATAGAGTTACCCTCCTTTGTGTCTATAACAGCCTCCACTCTTCTGGGAAGGTTTCCACAATTTTTTGGAGGGTGTCTGTGGGAAATTGTGCCCATTTGTGGTATCAGGAACTTATGTTACATAATTGGCATGTGGAGTTCCAGTTCATCCCAAAGGTGTTCAGTAGGGTTGAGGTCAGGGCTCTCTGAGGGACACTTGAGTTCCTTCATGCCCAACTGGTCACACCATGTCTTTATGGCCACACTCGTATCCATATAGTGTATAGTAATCTATAGGGAGGGAGGGTGGGAAAAACGCTCCTGCTGCCTTCCGATACCAGCGCGAACTGAGCCTCGCACGCCGACTCCGCCCCCTGCCACGTCACGATCTCCACCTACCGGTCCGCCTCCTAAACCACTCTAAAGTCACATAGCCCGCGCCTCACTGCCCCCCACCCTCGTCATGAAGGCCCTCCCCTTAGTCCCTAGTTCCGGGCCATTTCTTTATAGCTACATTCCTACACAACATGGCCAAGATTAGTGGAAACCTGACCGTCACACCTATATGAGTTTGTTGGACATCTCATTCCAAAGCCATAGACATTATTATTGAGTCCCTTCTCGGCCATTAATATAGAGTAACCCTCTTTTGTGTCTATAACAGCCTCCACTCTTCTGGGAAGGTTTCCACAATTTTTTGGAGGGTGTCTTTGGGAAGTTGAGCCCATTTGTGGTATCAGGAACTTATGTTGGATGGGAAGACTTGACTCGCAGTTGGAGTTCCAGTTCATCCCAAAGGTGTTCAGTAGGGTTGAGGTCGGGGCTCTCTGAGGGACACTTGAGTTCCTTCACACCAAACTGGTCACACCATGTCTTTATGGCCACACTCTTATCTATATAGTGTATAGTAATCCCTGGACTTCAGTTTAGTTGGGTTTTAGCAGGTGTTGTACTTTTATCAGTTGATGGGACTGCTTTTTACTCACTGATGGAAAAAGGCGGAAAATAATGAATAGGCATCTTCCAAAAAAACACATCAATAAATGAGATAGTCTTCTACTTACATTATTAAACTAATAAAGCAAACTCCATTTCTTGTCAAAACAGCAGAAATGCTTCTAAGACGGCGCTCGGCTCTCTCATGACAGTATTATGTCAGAAACTCGCTGGTGTAATTGCAGCGTTTCAATATACTTAAGTAGTGCATTACATCGTAAAAAGCTCTTTTGCTGATAATTACCTCCCGACAATTATGGGGAAGGCTATTTCTGTACTGGATCCTCAAACCTTTAAACATATTTCATCCTAAATGGTCTTTTTGATAAAAGTCTAGATGAAGCCGACAGGTAAATGAAGTCCTAATGCCGACCAGCCTGACCTTGTCCTCCTCAGGAGGGTTTTGCTGGACTGGATGACCATGGAAGTTTCAGATGCCGACGAGGCACAGACATAAAATAACCATCCTAAAGAATGGGGGAAGACGAAGGGTTGTCTGTTATGGGGGCTCATTGTATAAATCGGGGTCTTCAATTTACAGCTCGCTACAAGATATTATCCAGTCCACAGCAACTGTCTAAAAAATTCCCCCAGCTAGGGGGGCAGATACCCCAGCTAAGGGGCAGTGGATGTGCCAGACTATGTATGTTAATATGGAGGCTGAAGCAAAGACTGCCAGCAAGCCATGAACCTCCCCCAGCCCCCTCTGATGGGCACTCCTGGATGTAAGGGGGTTCTGTTGGGCACTCCTGGATGTAAGGGGGGTTCTGTTGGGCACTCCTGGATGTAAGGGGGGTTCTGTTGGGCACTCCTGGATGTAAGGGGGGTTCTGTTGGGCACTCCTGGATGTAAGGGGGGGTGGCTCTGTTGGGCACTCCTGGATGTAAGGGGGGCGCTGATGGGCACGTCTGGATGTAAGGGGGGTTTTGTTGGGCACTCCTAGATGTAAGGGGGGCGCTGATGGGCACTCCTGGATGTAAGGGGGGCGCTGATGGGCACGTCTGGATGTAAGGGGGGTTTTGTTGGGCACTCCTAGATGTAAGGGGGGCTCTGTTGGGCACTCCTGGATGGAGGGTGGGCTCTGTTGGGCACTCCTGGATGTAAGGGGGGCTCTATTAGGCACTCTTGAATGTAAGGAGGGCTCTGTTGGGCACTCCTGGATTTAAGGAGGGCTCTGTTGGGCACTCCTGAATGTAAGGGGGCTATGGCACTCCTGGGTGTAAGGAGGCTCTGTTGGGCACTCCTGGATGGAGGGGGGGGCTCTGTTGGGCACTCCTGGATGGAAGGGGGGGCTCTGTTGGGCCCACCTGGATGTAAGGTGGGCTCTGTTGGGCATTTCTGGATGAAAGGGGGGCTCTGTTGGGCATTTCTGGATGAAAGGGGGCATGCTGTTGGGCACTCCTCGCTGTAAGAGGGGCTCTGTTGGGCACTCCTGGATGTATGGGGGGCTCTGTTGGGCACTCCTGGATGTAAGGGGGCTCTGGCACTCCTGGGTGTAAGGAGGCTCTGTTGGGCACTCCTGGATAAAGGGGGGGGGCTCTGTTGGGCACTCCTGGATGGAAGGGGGGGCTCTGTTGGGCACACCTGGATGTAAGGTGGGCTCTGTTGGGCATTTCTGGATGAAAGGGGGGCTCTGTTGGGCATTTCTGGATGAAAGGGGGCATTCTGTTGGGCACTCCTCGCTGTAAGAGGGGCTCTGTTGGGCACTCCTGGATGTATGGGGGGCTCTGTTGGGCAATCCTGGATGTAAGGGGGCTCTGGCACTCCTGGGTGTAAGGAGGCTCTGTTGGGCACTCCTGGATGGAGGGGGGGGCTCTGTTGGGCGCTCCTGGATGGAAGGGGGGGCTCTGTTGGGCACACCTGGATGTAAGGTGGGCTCTGTTGGGCATTTCTGGATGAAAGGGGGGCTCTGTTGGGCATTTCTGGGTGAAAGGGGGCATGCTGTTGGGCACTCCTCACTGTAAGAGGGGCTCTGTTGGGCACTCCTGGATGTAAGGGGGCTCTGCTGACAAACTACAGTACTTAAATATCTCCATAGGTGACACTTTAAACATTTTTACAGGTTGCCAGTTTAGAGTTGCAGAGGGGCGCTAGTGCTAGAATTGTTGCTCTCGCTTTCCCTTTATTTATTTATTTTTTTAAATTATTTTTATTCCTATTACAAGGAATGTAAGCATCCCTTGTAATAGAAATGGGGGATGACAGGTCCTCTTTATGGAGAGATGTGGGGTCAAAAATCTCAATCTCAAATCTCTTCTTTGCCTTTTAAAAGCAAAAGATAAAAAAAAATATATATATATTGTTTACTATTGCCCTAGACCAGAAGTGACATCATGACATCGCTCGGGTCCTCCAAGATCATAGAATCTTCCTGATTGGCTGGGAGGAGGGTCAGTGTTACAACAGTGAATATTAATTCGCTGTTGTAACATGCCTGGGTGGGCTCGGAGCGCACTCTATGCTACCCAAGCCCACCCAGGGCCATTTTTAAGGCAGGGCAAAAGGGGCACCTGCCCTGGGCCCTGTCATTGTTGTGGGGCCCAAAGCAGCTGCCTCATACTTGCCAACTATCCTGGTTTAAATTCCCTTGTCCCTTGAGGTTTTAGTCCTGTGCTGTGTGCCAGTATCTCAATGTGAAGTGCTGCTACTAATGCTGCCCAGCTCTCCCCTATTGTTTTGTAAAGATGACTCACCTACAGACCCTGTGTTTACATGTAAATTACCAGCATTCATATGTAAATAGGGGCGGGCAGCGGCATTGATATGTATATCATGCCTTCCTGAGGTCATATCCACAGTAATCTCTAGCAACCAATCAACAAGCATTAATCATGCGCTGTAACCTCTAGCTACTAATCAGTGAGTCGTAATGTGTGCTGTAACCTCTAGCAACTAGTCAGTGAGCGGTAATGATACACTGTAACCTCTGGCAACCAACCACTCAAGAAACAGAAATCATGTGCTGTAACCTCTAGCAACTAATCAGTGAGCCGTAATGTGTGCTGTAACTTCTAGAAACCAGTCAGTGAGCTGTAATGATACACTGTAACCTCTGGCAACCAACCAATCAAGAAACAGAAATCATTTGCTGTAACCTCTAGCAACTAATCAGTGAGCTGTAATGTGTGCTGTAACCTCTAGCAACCAGTCAGTGAGCGGTAATGATACACTGTAACCTCTGGCAACCAACCAATGAACAAGCAGAAATCATGTGCTGTAACCTCTAGCAACTAATCAGTGAGCCATAATGTGTGCTGTAATCTCTAGCAACCAGTCACTGAGCGGTGACGATACACTGTAACCTCTGGCAACCAACCAATGAACAAGCAGAAATCATGTGCTGTAACCTCTAGCAACTAATCAGTGAGCCATAATGTGTGCTGTAATCTCTAGCAACCAGTCACTGAGCGGTAACGATACACTGTAACCTCTGGCAACCAACCACTCAAGAAACAGAAATCATGTGCTGTAACCTCTAGCAATTAATCAGTGAGCCGTAATGTGTGCTGTAACCTCCAGCAACCAGTCAGTGAGCGGTAATGATGTACTGTAACCTGCCTGATCTGATTCAGTAAACTGATTTTGAGTCTAGTTGCTATTTATTGTATGTCTCAGAGAATGTGGAGAGCAAAACTGCATGGGGGGGGGGGGGGGGGGGGCCCACCATGAAAAGTTTTTTCCCAGGGTCCAATCAATATTAAAGATGGCCCTGAGCCCACCCTATATTGAAGCCTATTAGAGCCTCTGGAACCGTTGGAATCCATGCACCGGTGTCCTGAAAGCATGGATAGAAGAGGTGGCGATGGCGGGGGGGGGGGGGGGGGGGAGGTAGGGTCAGGGTCTGTCTCCTCCTGCTACTTCTGAAAGCAATCGAGCGGCTAATTAGCTGCTGGACCGCTTTCATTAGAAAACCAATCCCCAGCTGAAAAAAAAAAATATATATATATATATACCGGGATTATGTCTGATAGCTTCATCCATAACCCCCGGTAAACCACTGGCAAGCCGGTTATTGCGGTCGGCGAGTAATGTTGAGGCCCCTCCTCGGAGGTGGCGGAGAGATCATTCCAACAGATTGTGTGTTTTTTTCTCCATTTGGTAGCGCCGGTTGGTGAGGACATTTTTCTGCTCTTAGCACATTCCCGTCTGGCCCAGCGTGGGGTCAGCTGATCTCCTCTCCGCTCTCTCCGGAGAACATTCTGTTCCGTTTTCTCTTTCAGGATTTCAGTTGGGCTGACACCACTCCAACGTGGAGAAGAAAGAGATGTTGTCCTGAGAGCTGGATACAGCCGCGGGTGACTCAGCCCACGGAGGTGTTCTGAAAGAACATTTCTCACTGCAAAATAAAAAACAAAACAAATAAAAAGATACATCTGAATGAGCGGCACAACTGAAGGCCTAATTAAACGTGGAGGGGGGAGGGGAGAGGGGGGGGGTAACTTCCCGGCTTCGGCCCCGCGCCGCTCCGGGGAGACTTTTTTTTTTTTCTCCTTTTTGTTACATTTACTTTTTTGTTCCCGCCATGGAAATGGAGACAAACAAAAGCCGCCACCAAAGACGATTGTCTGCTTCTAATGGAAATATCCGATTCACGCCGGCTAATGGAAATACGGATGAGATGGCACAATGGCGGCTCAGGACAAATGGCAGAAAAAAACCCCCCAAAAAAACGCACATTTATAAATCGGGAAACACAAAGGCGCGGGTTTTTGTGTTTTTTGTTTTTTTTTCATGGTGCGTGTTCTGCGGACGTTCGGAGAACGGTGTTTTGTTCTGTAGACTTGTAATGAGGACGGCTTTTTTTTTTTTTAAGAGGAGAGGTCCCGGGGATTCAGGACCGCCGACGGAGTTTTAGGCTCTATTTAAGAACGTTAGTGAGCCGAGAGTGTTTTTTGGGCTTGCTAACTATTTAATATGCTGGACCTACACTATATTGCCAAAAGTATTGGGACACCCGACTTTACACGCAAGTGAACTTTAATGGCATCCCAGTCTTAGTCTGTAGATTTCAATATTGAGTTGGCTCCGCCCCTTTGCAGCTATAACAGCTTCACCTCTTCTGGGAAGGCCGTCCACAAGGTTTAGGAGTCGTGTCTATGGGAATGTTTGACCATTCTTCCAGAAGAGCGTTTGTGAGGTCAGGCACTGATGTTGGACGAGAATGCCTGGCTCACAGTCTCCACTCTAATTCATCCAAAAGGTGTCTTATCGGGTTGAGGTCAGGCCAGTCAAGTTCCTTCACCCCAAACTTGCTCATCCATGTCTTTATGGACCTTGCTTTGTGCCCTGGTCCAAACCATTTGGTGGAGGAGAGGATTATGGTGTGTGAGGGGGGATTATGGTGGGGGATTGCTTTTCAGGGGTTGGGCTTGGCCTCTTAGTTCCAGGGAAGGGAACTCTTAAGGCGTCAGCATACCAAGACATTTTGGACGATTTCATGCTCCCAACTTTGTGAGAACAGTTTGGGGGCATCCCCTTCCCAACATGACTGCTCACCAGAGCACAAAGCAAGGTCCATAAAGACATGGATGAGCGAATTTGGGGAGGAGGAACTTGACTTTACTGGCCTGCACACAGTCCTGACCTCAACCCGATAGAACACCTTTGGGATGAATTGGAGCGGAGACTGCGAGTAAGGCATTCTCGTCCAACCTCAGTGCCTGACCTTACAAATGCGCTTCTGGAAGAATGGTCAAACAGTCAAATTACTCCACCCCAAACTCGCTCATCCATGTCTTTATGAACCTTGCTTTGTGCACTGGTCCAAACCATTTGGTGGGGGGGGGGGGGGTTGTTTTTCAGGGGTTGGGCTTGGCCCCTTAGTTCCAGTGAAGGGAACTCTTAAGGCGTCAGCACACCAAGACATTTTGGACAATTTCAGGCTCCCAACTTTGTGGGAACAGTTTGGGGACGGCCCCTTCCTGTTCCAACATGACTGCGCACCAGAGCACAAAGCAAGGTCCATAAAGACATGGATGAGCGAGTTTGGGGTGGAGGACCTTGGCTTGGTCCCTTAGTTCCAATGAAGGGAACTCTTAAGGTATCACCATACCAAGACCCCAAACTCACCCATCCATGTCTTTATGGACCTTGCTTTGTGCACTGGTCCAAACCATTTGGTGGAGGGGGGATTATGGTGTGGGGGGGTTGTTTTTCAGGGGTTGGGTTTGGCCCCTCAGGGGTTGGGCTTGGCCCCTTAGTTCCAATGAAGGGAACTCTTAAGGTATCACCATACCAAGACCCCAAATTCACCCATCCATGTCTTTATGGACCTTGCTTTGTGCACTGGTCCAAACCATTTGGTGGAGGGGGGATTATGGTGTGGGGGGGTTGTTTTTCAGGGGTTGGGTTTGGCCCCTCAGGGGTTGGGTTTGGCCCCTTAGTTCCAGTAAGGGAACTCTTAAGGTATCACCATACCAAGACCCCAAACTCACCCATCCATGTCTTTATGGACCTTGCTTTGTGCACTGGTCCAAACCATTTAGTGGAGGGGGGATTATGGTGTGGGGGGGGTTGTTTTTCAGGGGTTGGGTTTGGCCCCTCAGGGGTTGGGTTTGGCCCCTTAGTTCCAGTGAAGGGAACTCTTAAGGCGTCAGCATACCAAGACATTTTGGACGATTTCATGCTCCCAACTTTGTGAGAACAGTTTGGGGGCATCCCCTTCCCAACATGACTGCTCACCAGTGCACAAAGCAAGGTCCATAAAGACATGGATGAGCGAGTTTGGGGTGGAGGACCTTGGCTTGGTCCCTTAGTTCCAATGAAGGGAACTCTTAAGGTATCACCATACCAAGACCCCAAACTCACCCATCCATGTCTTTATGGACCTTGCTTTGTGCACTGGTCCAAACCATTTGGTGGAGGGGGGATTATGGTGTGGGGGGGTTGTTTTTCAGGGGTTGGGTTTGGCCCCTCAGGGGTTGGGCTTGGCCCCTTAGTTCCAATGAAGGGAACTCTTAAGGTATCACCATACCAAGACCCCAAATTCACCCATCCATGTCTTTATGGACCTTGCTTTGTGCACTGGTCCAAACCATTTGGTGGAGGGGGGATTATGGTGTGGGGGGGTTGTTTTTCAGGGGTTGGGTTTGGCCCCTCAGGGGTTGGGTTTGGCCCCTTAGTTCCAGTAAGGGAACTCTTAAGGTATCACCATACCAAGACCCCAAACTCACCCATCCATGTCTTTATGGACCTTGCTTTGTGCACTGGTCCAAACCATTTAGTGGAGGGGGGATTATGGTGTGGGGGGGGTTGTTTTTCAGGGGTTGGGTTTGGCCCCTCAGGGGTTGGGTTTGGCCCCTTAGTTCCAGTGAAGGGAACTCTTAAGGCGTCACCATACCAAGACATTTTGGACAATTTCACGCTCCCAACCAGGCATGTACTGGCCATTGGGACTACAGGGAGTTTCCCGGTGGGCCGATGGCTCAGTGGGCCGGTTTCAGTGACAAAGTAATGGCTGCGCGGCTCGCCCTCAACTTCATGCAGTGATATGAGAAAAATACAGAGGAAAATAAGTGAAATAATAAAAGAGGTTAGTGAGGACTCCTTATGTTGTGCTACTTATGTTTTTTTTTGCACAATTACGTATAGTTTTATATACTGTTTTTGAGCTTGTTTGCAGAATTAAAGTGGGCTGGTCTGGATGAAGTCCATGGCCAAATTTTTGTCCCAGTCCAGCCCTGCTCCCAACTTTGTGGGAACAGTTTGGGGACGGCCTCTTCCTGTCCCAACATGACTGCCCACCAGTGCACAAAGCAAGGTCCAAAGCTGGCCACACAGTTTTTATGTCACATCTGTGGGATATGCAGAATGTTCTGATTGGACATATTTTGAATTGGGTGTTCGGTTAGCCCCTCCCACTATACAATGGTTGGTAGATCTGCAGTTTGCATCCAGATGACTTTTTTTTCTAGTGATGGGCATGGTGACCCTCTGGGATTTGGGACTATGTAGGCACTATCCAAAAATTGTCAAGTAATAATTAAAAATAGCATTTAGTGATACAAAAAAAAAAAAACACGTCTGAAAATACACACATTGCGCCAAAAGTAATACAGATAAAGCAGTGCTAGCACATAAAGGCATAATAAATGACGCCCAACGCGTTTCGACGACTCTTCTTCGGAGGTGTCTACGGATGGCACAAATTGCTATCTGCAATATAGGTAAAGATAGAAGTACACATTACATCATATATAATCGAGTTTATAACAAGCTTGTTGGTTATTGAGAAAAGGAATCTCATCATAGGTGTGAGTAGCCTACTGCGTTAGGGTGTGCACCCCAAAGATCAAACACACACGCCTTTCTCTGCAGCTTCAGCTGCATGGGGCAGTCAATTAATGGGAAGTGCTCTGTGCTCAGTGGCTTCCTGGTTATTCACAAAACGGAAGCATAGTCAACACAGTTGACTATGCTTCTGTTTGCCGTTTTCCCTGCCGTGTGCCCCCCACAGCCAGAAGCTTGATATGGGGGGCCCCCGAGCCAAGTCACAGCTCCCTGTGTCCATTCAGACATGGAGCCCTAACCCAGTTCCCGCCCTCTCTCTCCCCTGATTGGCTTTGATTGACAGCAGTGGGAGCCAATCAGGAAGGAGAATCTCGGGTGGCTGAGGCACTCAGGGGCATCGCGGGACAGAGAGGGACCTCAGGTAAGTATTGGGGGGCGGGGGCTGCTGCACACAGAAGGCTTTTTATCTTAATGCATAGAATACACCTTTTGCCTTTACAACCAATTAAAATTACTTTCTGGTCTCAGGGGCGGCCCGTCCATTGTGGGCACCCTATCCATGCCCCTCCGCCCTCCCTATCCATGCCCTGCCGCCCCTTTCAGGGCACCAGCGCACATGAATTACAGCCGCTGTTTTTTGTGTTTTTGTGTTTAAGCACCTGAGGCTCTAATAGGCATCAAAATAGGGTGGGCTCGGGGCGCAGAGCATTGCGTCTTGGAGTCAACTCAGTTGCGTTGCAACAGCGAATGAATATTCGCTGTTGCAACACTGATCCTCCTCCCGGCCAATCGGGAAACGGGTCTGATAGGACAGGTGATCTTATTGGACACCTAGGAGGCGGAGGGGAGGAGACCCGCGGCGGAAGTGAGGAGGAGAGGAGCCGCTGGCCGATGCCTGGATGTTTAATCCCCGCCGCTCCTCGGATGCCCGATCCCCGCCGCTGCTCTTCGGATGCCTACCAATGTCCGCCACCTAGATGGGGTAAGTGAGTGCCATTCCATGTCCACCACATGGGGGGGTGGGGGGGTTTGAGTTTCCAGGGGGGTTCTGTTGTGTGCCCCCCAAACAAAAAAACACCAGCTGCCACCGATAAAACGACATCTACATATTTACTAAGACTATATCTACATCTCATGATACATTAATGTGATGGTTAGTGGGAAAAATACCCCCTTACAGATAAATAAAAAGATGAATGGTGTGAGTGGGAATGTATCAGAGAAGCAGAAACTGCTTATTGCTGAAGGAACCCTTAGTAACCTCTGAAGGAACCCTTAGTAACCTCTGAAGGAACCCCTAGTAACCTCTGAAGGAACCCTTAGTAACCTCTGAAGGAACCCTTAGTAACCTCTGAAGGAACCCTTAGTAACCTCTGAAGGAACCCCTAGTAACCTCTGGAGGAAACCTTAGTAACCTCTGAAGGAACCCTTAGTAACCTCTGGAGGAACCCCTAGTAACCTCTGAAGGAACGCCTAGTAACCATTGGAGGAACCCTTAGTAACCTCTGGAGGAACCCTTAGTAACCTCTGGAGGAACCCCTAGTAACCTCTGAAGGAACGCCTAGTAACCATTGGAGGAACCCTTAGTAACCTCTGAAGGAACGCCTAGTAACCATTGGAGGAACCCTTAGTAACCTCTGAAGGAACCCTTAGTAACCTCTGGAGGAACCCCTAGTAACCTCTGAAGGAACGCCTAGTAACCATTGGAGGAACCCTTAGTAACCTCTGGAGGAACCCTTAGTAACCTCTGGAGGAACCCCTAGTAACCTCTGAAGGAACGCCTAGTAACCTCTGAAGGAACGCCTAGTAACCTCTGGAGGAACCCTTAGTAACCTCTGGAGGAACCCTTAGTAACCTCTGGAGGAACCCTTAGTAACCTCTGAAGGAACCCTTAGTAACCTTTGGAGGAACCCCTAGTAACCTCTGAAGGAACCCCTAGTAACCTCTGAAGTAACCCCTAGTAACCTCTGGAGGAACCCTTAGTAACCTCTGGAGGAACCCTTAGTAACCTCTGGAGGAACCCCTAGTAACCTCTGGAGGAACCCTAGTTGAGAAACTCTGGCCTACATAGTGCCAAATCCCAGAGGGTCACCTGCTTGTAACTACTGTATTTCTTGGCGTATAACACTCACCTTTTCACCCTGCAAACCGGTTGCAAATAGTGTGTGCGTGTTATACGCCAATACTGCAATTTGGGCTGCCCCGGAGAGAGAACCGGGAGGGGGCGTGATGAGTGCCATCAGATTACGTACAGCGAGAATCTCCTGTTTACTCAGCAGCCTCTGTAATAGGAAGTCCCGTCTCCTGGGCCGGCATTGGACCAGTGTTCTGTCTATAGTAGAAGCAGGTCCAGGAGGCGGGACTTTGTATTAAAGAGGCCGCCAAGTAAACAGGAGATTCTCGCTGTATGTAATCTGACGGCGCTTGTCCCGCCCCCCTCCCTGAGATGGGCATCGATCAGGCTGCATTCATGACAATGGGGAGGCTGCAGATGGGCATTAATCACGCTGCATTGATGGGCAATTGTGAGTCTACAGATGGGCATTGATGGGCAATGGTGAGGCTGTGGATGGGCATTGATCAAGCTGCATTGATGGGCAATTGTGAAGCTCCAGATGGGTATTGATGGGCAATTTTGAGGCTGCAGATGGTCATTGATGGGCAATGGTGAGCCTGTGGATGGGCATTGATCAAGCTGCATTGATGGGCAATTGTGAAGCTCCAGATGGGCATTGATGGGCAATTTTGAGGCTACAGATTGGCATTGATGGGCAATGGTGAGGCTGTGGATGGGCATTGATCAAGCTGCATTGATGGGCAATTGTGAAGCTCCAGATGGACATTGATGGGCAATTTTGAGGCTGCAGATGGGCATTGATCAGGCTGCATTGATGGGCAATTGTGAGGCTACAGATGGGCATTGATGGGCAATGGTGAGGCTGCAGATGGGCATTGATGGGCAATGGTGAGGCTGTGGATGGGCATTGATCAAGCTGCATTGATGGGCAATTGTGAAGCTCCAGATGGGCATTGATGGGCAATTTTGAGGCTGCAGATGGGCATTGATGGGCAATGGTGAGGCTGTGGATGGGCATTGATCAAGCTGCATTGATGGGCAATTGTGAAGCTCCAGATGGGCAATTTTGAGGCTGCAGATGGGCATTGATGGGCAATGGTGAGCCTGTGGATGGGCATTGATCAAGCTGCATTGATGGGCAATTGTGAAGCTCCAGATGGGCATTGATGGGCAATTTTGAGGCTACAGATTGGCATTGATGGGCAATGGTGAGGATGTGGATGGGCATTGATCAAGCTGCATTGATGGGCAATTGTGAAGCTCCAGATGGACATTGATGGGCAATTTTGAGGCTGCAGATGGGCATTGATCAGGCTGCATTGATGGGCAATTGTGAGCTACAGATGGGCATTGATGGGCAATGGTGAGGCTGCAGATGGGCATTGATGGGCAATGGTGAGGCTGTGGATGGGCATTGATCAAGCTGCATTGATGGGCAATTGTGAAGCTCCAGATGGGCAATTTTGAGGCTGCAGATGGGCATTGATGGGCAATTGTGAGGCTGTGGATGGGCATTGATCAAGCTGCATTGATGGGCAATTGTGAAGCTCCAGATGGGCATTGATGGGCAATTTTGAGGCTGCAGATGGGCATTGATGGGCAATGGTGAGGCTGTAGATGGGCATTGATCAAGCTGCATTGATGGGCAATTGTGAAGCTCCAGATGGACATTGATGGGCAATTTTGAGGCTGCAGATGGGCATTGATGGGCAATGGTGAGGCTGTAGATGGGCATTGATCAAGCTGCATTGATGGGCAATTGTGAAGCTCCAGATGGACATTGATGGGCAATTTTGAGGCTGCATATGGGCATTGATCAGGCTGCATTGATGGGCACTCTACCCTTATTTTGCTTCAAAGTTCTTTAAAATGTAAGGTTTTTTTCCTGAAACGTCCCTGTTAAAATGAAGGTGCGTGTTTTACGCCTGTGCGTGTTATACGCCGATAAATACGGTATATATCAGGGATGACGGCACAATATAACTGAAGGCCAGTTTTGTTCTTCGACCAGCCTACCTAAGGACCTTCACATTGGTTTAGCACCAATCCCATCGCAATCGTTCTCTCCGCAGGCAGATAAAATGGCAGAAAACATCGCAGATCTTTGAAGGGCGTCACCTCGTCACCGGTCATAAAACGCCATCCCTCCACCAAATCCCGTTCTCACCACAGAGCCGGCACCGGGAGCCTCGTCTTCATTATCAGATATTTACGGCTGAAGTGCGTTGCTTTGCTGAAACCTTTATGGTTGGGCTGTAAAGCTCATTTATTGTTTGGATGAAGAATATCCTTTTACAATTTGAAGATTGAATGATCCGGGATGAACATTTTGCCACAATGTGTTTCCAGTTCAGTGCCCGGCGATGGAGAAATCGGTGCTGAGGACGGACACCACAAGATGCCAATCATTACCTTTATCAGCCAGGAACCTGTGCACCTCTCTGATGTAGTTTCACATTTTTGACTTTGTGACCAGGCTTTCCTTAGCCCCTTCAATGCCGGACACTTTTACCCCCTTCCTGCCCAGGCCAGTTTTCAGCTTTCAGCGCTCTCATACTTTGAATGACAATTACGTGGTCATGTAACACTGTACCCATATGAGATTTTTATCATTTTTTTGTAAACAGATAAAGCTTTTTTTTTTTCAGGTGGTAACTCACTGCTGGGTTTTTATTTTTTGCTACGAACAAAAAAAAAATACCAAAAATTTTGAAAAAAATAAATAAATGTTAGAATATTTTGCAAATAAGTAATTTTTCTTCACTGATAAGGCGGCACTGATGATGATGCACTCATACGCGGCATCGATGGACAATAATATGCAGTACTGATAGGCAACAATGATGGGTGGCACCAATGGGCACTGATAGATGGCACCAATGGGCACTGATGACAAAGAGGCACCGATGGGCACTGATATTCAGCACTGATGGGAACTAATGAGGTGGCATCGATGGGCACTGATATGCAGCACTGATGAGCGGCACTGATGGGCGGCACCGATGAGCACTGATAGGCAGCATCTTTCTGTTTCTTTCTGTTATGCGGCACTGATGGGCACTGATATGCAGCACTAATGGGCACTAATAGGCAGCTCTGATGGGCACTGAGGAGGTGGCACAGATGGACACTGATATGCAGCACTGATGGGCGGCACTAATAGATGGTAATGATAGGCGGCACCGATGAGCCCTGATAGGCAGCACTGATGGGCACTTATAGGCAGCACCTTTCTGTTTCTTTCTGTTAGTTTCTGTTATAAAATTTAGCAAATAAGTCATTTTCTTCTTCACTGATGAGGGTGCACTGGTGGGCACTGATGAGGCTGTACTGTTGGGCACTGTTGAGGGTGCACTGGTGGGCACTGATGAGGCTGTACTGTTGGGCACTAATGAGGCTGTACTGTTGGGCACTGATGAGGGTGCCCTGATGGGCATTGATGAGGTGGCACAGATGGACACCGATATGCAGCACTGATGGGTGGCACTGATAGATGGTAATGATGGGCGGCACCGATGAGCACTGATGGACACTGATAGGTGGTACCTTTCTGTTTATAGCAAATAAGTAATTTTCTTCTTCACTGATGAGGGTGCACTTGTGGGCACTGATGAGGCTTTACTGTTGGACACTGATGAGGCTTTACTGTTGGGCACTGATGAGGGTGCACTGGTGGGCACTGATGAGGCTGTACTGTTGGGCACTGATGAGGGTGCACTGATGGGCATTGATGAGGTGGCACAGATGGACACCGATATGCAGCACTCATGGGTGGCACTGATAGATGGTAATGATGGGCGGCACCGATGAGCACTGATGGGCACTGATAGGTGGTACCTTTCTGTTTCTAGCAAATAAGTAATTTTCTTCTTCACTGATGAGGGTGCACTTGTGGGCACCAATGAAGGTACAGTGGTGGGCACCGATGGGGCTGCACTGGTGGGCACTGATGAGGGAACACCGATGGGCACTGATGAGTCTGCACTGGTGGGCACTGATGAAGCTGCACGGATGGGCAATGATGAGGAGGCACTGACGAGGCTGCACTCATCTTCGGCACCAATGGGCACTGAAAGGTGGCACTGGTGGGCACTAATATCCGGCATTGATGGGCACTAATAGGCAGCACTCATATGTAGCACTGATGGGGCCACATTGATAATCAGGGCACTGATATCAGTGTAAATGTCCTGTGGAAATTTCCGGCTACCGGCTCTCCTCTCCTCACACTGTGACAGAGTGTTTACAAGTGATCAGCTGTGATTGACCCTTTACCCCGATTACATAGCAAGCCTGGCGCACGCTCCAGGGGCCACACGGGGGGCGTGGTTCCGGGTAGACATGGACGCCCTCCCAGAACTGGACAACTGGAAGCCATCTTTTGGCTATAGCACGGCTGGGAACTGGTTAAGCCAATCACACAAGCAGGAAATGAGATCTCAATGTTCTCTACACCAACACTTGTCTCCGACCTTCCACATACAGAATATCCGCAGGCCGCCATATGGAAAGACACTTGTCTCCGACCTTCCACATACAGAATATCCGCAGGCCGCCATATGGAAAGACACTTGTCTCCGACCTTCCACATACAGAATATCCGCAGGCCGCCATATGGAAAGACACTTGTCTCCGACCTTCCACATACAGAATATCCACAGGCCGCCATATGGAAAGACACTTGTCTCCGACCTTCCACATACAGAATATCCGCAGGCCGCCATATGGAAAGACACTTGTCTCCGACCTTCCACATACAGAATATCCGCAGGCCGCCATATGGAAGGACACTTGTCTCCGACCTTCCACATACAGAATATCCGCAGGCCGCCATATGGAAGGACACTTGTCTCCGACCTTCCACATGCAGAATATCCGCAGGCCGCCATATGGAAAGACACTTGTCTCCGACCTTCCACATACAGAATATCCGCAGGCCGCCATATGGAAAGACACTTGTCTCCGACCTTCCACATGCAGAATATCCGCAGGCCGCCATATGGAAAGACACTTGTCTCCGACCTTCCACATGCAGAATATCCGCAGGCCGCCATATGGAAAGACACTTGTCTCCGACCTTCCACATACAGAATATCCGCAGGCCGCCATATGGAAAGACACTTGTCTCCGACCTTCCACATGCAGAATATCCGCAGGCCGCCATATGGAAAGACACTTGTCTCCGACCTTCCACATACAGAATATCCGCAGGCCGCCATATGGAAAGACACTTGTCTCCGACCTTCCACATGCAGAATATCCGCAGGCCTCCATATGGAAAGACACTTGTCTCCGACCTTCCACATACAGAATATCCGCAGGCCGCCATATGGAAAGACACTTGTCTCCGACCTTCCACATACAGAATATCCGCAGGCCGCCATATGGAAAGACACTTGTCTCCGACCTTCCACATACAGAATATCCGCAGGCCGCCATATGGAAAGACACTTGTCTCCGACCTTCCACATGCAGAATATCCGCAGGCCGCCATATGGAAAGACACTTGTCTCCGACCTTCCACATGCAGAATATCCGCAGGCCGCCATATGGAAAGACACTTGTCTCCGACCTTCCACATACAGAATATCCGCAGGCCGCCATATGGAAAGACACTTGTCTCCGACCTTCCACATGCAGAATATCCGCAGGCCGCCATATGGAAAGACACTTGTCTCCGACCTTCCACATACAGAATATCCGCAGGCCGCCATATGGAAAGACACTTGTCTCCGACCTTCCACATGCAGAATATCCGCAGGCCTCCATATGGAAAGACACTTGTCTCCGACCTTCCACATACAGAATATCCGCAGGCCGCCATATGGAAAGACACTTGTCTCCGACCTTCCACATACAGAATATCCGCAGGCCGCCATATGGAAAGACACTTGTCTCCGACCTTCCACATACAGAATATCTGCAGGCCGCCATATGGAAAGACACTTGTCTCCGACCTTCCACATACAGAATATCCGCAGGCCGCCATATGGAAAGACACTTGTCTCCGACCTTCCACATACAGAATATCCGCAGGCCGCCATATGGAAAGACACTTGTCTCCGACCTTCCACATACAGAATATCCGCAGGCCGCCATATGGAAAGAAACTTGTCTCCGACCTTCCACATACAGAATATCCGCAGGCCGCCATATGGAAAGACACTTGTCTCCGACCTTCCACATACAGAATATCCGCAGGCCGCCATATGGAAAGACACTTGTCTCCGACCTTCCACATACAGAATATCCGCAGGCCGCCATATGGAAAGACACTTGTCTCCGACCTTCCACATACAGAATATCCGCAGGCCGCCATATGGAAAGACACTTGTCTCCGACCTTCCACATGCAGAATATCCGCAGGCCGCCATATGGAAAGACACTTGTCTCCGACCTTCCACATGCAGAATATCCGCAGGCCGCCATATGGAAAGACACTTGTCTCCGACCTTCCACATACAGAATATCCACAGGCCGCCATATGGAAAGACACTTGTCTCCGACCTTCCACATACAGAATATCCGCAGGCCGCCATATGGAAAGACACTTGTCTCCGACCTTCCACATACAGAATATCCGCAGGCCGCCATATGGAAAGACACTTGTCTCCGACCTTCCACATGCAGAATATCCGCAGGCCGCCATATGGAAAGACACTTGTCTCCGACCTTCCACATGCAGAATATCCGCAGGCCGCCATATGGAAAGACACTTGTCTCCGACCTTCCACATACAGAATATCCGCAGGCCGCCATATGGAAAGACACTTGTCTCCGACCTTCCACATACAGAATATCCGCAGGCCGCCATATGGAAAGACACTTGTCTCCGACCTTCCACATACAGAATATCCGCAGGCCGCCATATGGAAAGACACTTGTCTCCGACCTTCCACATACAGAATATCCGCAGGCCGCCATATGGAAAGACACTTGTCTCCGACCTTCCACATGCAGAATATCCGCAGGCCGCCATATGGAAAGACACTTGTCTCCGACCTTCCACATACAGAATATCCGCAGGCCGCCATATGGAAAGACACTTGTCTCCGACCTTCCACATACAGAATATCCGCAGGCCGCCATATGGAAAGACACTTGTCTCCGACCTTCCACATACAGAATATCCGCAGGCCACCATATGGAAAGACACTTGTCTCCGACCTTCCACATACAGAATATCCGCAGGCCGCCATATGGAAAGACACTTGTCTCCGACCTTCCACATACAGAATATCCGCAGGCCGCCATATGGAAAGACACTTGTCTCCGACCTTCCACATACAGAATATCCGCAGGCCGCCATATGGAAAGACACTTGTCTCCGACCTTCCACATACAGAATATCCGCAGGCCGCCATATGGAAAGACACTTGTCTCCGACCTTCCACATACAGAATATCCGCAGGCCGCCATATGGAAAGACACTTGTCTCCGACCTTCCACATACAGAATATCCGCAGGCCGCCATATGGAAAGACACTTGTCTCCGACCTTCCACATACAGAATATCCGCAGGCCGCCATATGGAAAGACACTTGTCTCCGACCTTCCACATGCAGAATATCCGCAGGCCGCCATATGGAAAGACACTTGTCTCCGACCTTCCACATACAGAATATCCGCAGGCCGCCATATGGAAAGACACTTGTCTCCGACCTTCCACATGCAGAATATCCGCAGGCCGCCATATGGAAAGACACTTGTCTCCGACCTTCCACATACAGAATATCCGCAGGCCGCCATATGGAAAGACACTTGTCTCCGACCTTCCACATACAGAATATCCGCAGGCCGCCATATGGAAAGACACTTGTCTCCGACCTTCCACATACAGAATATCCGCAGGCCGCCATATGGAAAGACACTGGAATATTAAAGGCCTGAAGATTAGTTAAACCACCGAACATGATATATTTTCTAAAAGCTGACACCCTGCAGAATAAAATAGTGGTAGTTCCAATATTTTATGTCACGCGATATTAGCACAATGATTTACGAAGTACCGAATTTCAGTAAAGAAAAAAAAAAAATACCCTTCAGAGCAGACAAATGAAGTACATTACTTGTATTTTTTGAAAAAAACATATATAAAAGAGATGAGGCCGAATAAATAGATACCAAAAGTGTCAAATGGTAAAATTTGCAACAAACAGCGACAAACCTCAGTACTCGATATTACGCACAGGAAACGCTTTAAAAGCCCCTACAGGTCATCCGATTACAGTCCAGTCACCCGTATCGGCCTTCCCGTTGAACCTGGGGGGGGGGGGGCAATATTCAGAAAACGTTATTCTCTGTCTGCTATCGATCACCTTTTTTCATATTGATGAGCATTTCCTGCCGTCCCTGAATATCGCAATATACGTTTTCTGGCAGCGCGCGCTTTCTGGGCAGGCGAGCCAATCCTGTGAGGAATAATTACCGTCGGGTCCTCAGGCGAGCGCGCCGCTAATCGCTGCATATTGCCGGCTCCCACAGCAATTTCAATTAAAAAGTCACCTTTTAACGGGGCTGCGGATGACAGTTGAGCTAATTCTGTCATTTGCTAAAAAGACGGCAAAACGCTCATTATAAATCCATTCCGCCTCCATCCGTCAGCAGACAGGCTGAGAGATCGCCAACTGTCTGGGGCATACGGGGGGTTTGGATTCAGTCATTGCGGCCCCCCGAGACCCTCCCCCATCTGCTCATGTTCCGGTTTTCTTTCCCATGGCCCCTGGGAGCAATGGATGAAGTCCGGGAGCAATGAAATAAGTCCGGGAGCAATGGATGAAGTCCGGGAGCAATGGATGAAGTCCGGGAGCAAGGGATGAAGTCCGGGAGCAATGGATGAAGTCCGGGAGCAATGGATGAAGTCCGGAAGCAATGGATGAAGTCCGGGAACAATGCGATGAATGAAGCCCAGGAGCAATGGAAGAAGACCGGGAGCAATGGATGAAGTCCGGGAGCAATGGATGAAGTCCGGGAGCAATGGATGAAGTCCGGGAGCAATGAAATAAGTCCAGGAGCAATGGATGAAGTCCGGGAGCAATGGATGAAGTCCGGGAGCAATGGAATAAGTCCGGGAGCAATGGATGAAGTCCGGGAGCAATGGAATAAGTCCGGGAGCAATGGATGAAGACCGGGAGCAATGGATGAAGTCCGGGAGCAATGGATGAAGTCCGAGAGCAATGGATGAAGACCGGGAGCAATGGATGAAGTCCGGGAGCAATGGATGAAGACCGGGAGCAATGGATGAAGTCCGGGAGCAATGGATGAAGACCGGGAGCAATGGATGAAGACCGGGAGCAATGGATGAAGTCCGGGAGCAATGGATGAAGTCCGTGAGCGATGGATGAAGACCAGGAGCAATGGAATAAAGTCCAGGAGCAATGGATGAAGTCCGGGAGCAATGCGATGAATGAAGCCCAGGAGCAATGGATGAAGTCCAGGAGCAATGGATGAAGACTGGGAGCGATGGATGAAGACCGGGAGCAATGGATGAAGTCCGGGAGCAATGGATGAAGACCGGGAGCAATGGATAAAGTCCGGGAGCAATGGAAGAAGACCGGGAGCAATGGATGAAGTCCGGGATCAATGGATGAAGTCCGGGAGCAATGAAATAAGTCCAGGAGCAATGGATGAAGTCCGGGAGCAATGGATGAAGTCCGGGAGCAATGGAATAAGTCCGGGAGCAATGGATGAAGTCCGGGAGCAATGGAATAAGTCCGGGAGCAATGGATGAAGACCGGGAGCAATGGATGAAGTCCGGGAGCAATGGATGAAGTCCGAGAGCAATGGATGAAGACCGGGAGCAATGGATGAAGTCCGGGAGCAATGGATGAAGACCGGGAGCAATGGATGAAGTCCGGGAGCAATGGATGAAGACCGGGAGCAATGGATGAAGACCGGGAGCAATGGATGAAGTCCGGGAGCAATGGATGAAGTCCGTGAGCGATGGATGAAGACCAGGAGCAATGGAATAAAGTCCAGGAGCAATGGATGAAGTCCGGGAGCAATGCGATGAATGAAGCCCAGGAGCAATGGATGAAGTCCAGGAGCAATGGATGAAGACTGGGAGCGATGGATGAAGACCGGGAGCAATGGATGAAGTCCGGGAGCAATGGATGAAGACCGGGAGCAATGGATAAAGTCCGGGAGCAATGGATGAAGTCCGTGAGCGATGGATGAAGACCGGGAGCGATGGATGAAGACCGGGAGCGATGGATGAAGTCCGGGAGCAATGGAATAAGTCCAGGAGTGATGGATGAAGACCGGGATCAATGGATGAAGTCCGGGAGCAATGGATGAAGACCGAGAGCAATGGAATAAGTCCGGGAGCAATGGATGAAGTCCGGGAGCAATGGAATAAGTCCGGGAGCAATAGATGAAGACCGGGATCAATGGATGAAGTCTGGGAGCAATAGATGAAGTCCGGGAGCAATGGATGAAGACCGAGAGCAATGGAATAAGTCCGGGAGCAATGGATGAAGACTGGGAGCAATGGATGAAGTCCAGGAGCAATAGATGAAGTCCGGGAGCAATAGATGAAGACCGAGAGCAATGGAATAAGTCCAGGATCAATGGATGAAGACCAGGAGCAATGGAATAAGTCCGGGAGCAATGGATGAAGACCGGGAGCAATGGATGAAGTCCGGGAGCAATGGATGAAGTCCGGGAGCAATGGAATAAGTCCGGGAGCAATGGATGAAGACTGGGAGCAATGGATGAAGACCGGGAGCAATGGAAGAAGACTGGGAGCAATGGATGAAGACTGGGAGCAATGGATGAAGACCGGGAGCAATGGAAGAAGACTGGGAGCAATGGAAGAAGACCAGGAGCAATGGATGAAGACCGGGAGCAATGGATGAAGTCCGGGAGCAATGGATGAAGTCCGGGAGCAATGGAATAAGTCCGGGAGCAATGGAAGAAGACTGGGATCAATGAATGAAGACTGGGAGCAATGAATGAAGACTGGGAGCAATGGATGAAGACTGGTGGCAATGGAAGAAGACTGGTGGCAATGGATGAAGACTTGTGGCAATGGAAGAAGACTGGTATCAGTGTAAGAAGACTGGGGGCAATGGATGAAGACTGGTAGCAATGGATGAAGACTGGGAGCAATGGATGAAGACTGGGATCAATGAATGAAGACTGGGAGCAATGGATGAAGACTGGGAGCAATGGATGAAGACTGGGAGCAATGGATGAAGACTGGGATCAATGAATGAAGACTGGGAGCAATGGATGAAGACTGGGAGCAATGGATGAAGACTGGGAGCAATGGATGAAGACCGGGAGCAATGGATGAAGACTGGGAGCAATGGATGAAGACTGGGGGCAATGGATGAAGACTGGGAGCAATGGATGAAGACTGGGAGCAATGGATGAAGACCGGGAGCAATGGATGAAGACTGGGGGCAATGGATGAAGACTGGGGGCAATGGATGAAGACTGGGAGCAATGGATGAAGACCGGGAGCAATGGATGAAGACTGGGAGCAATGGATGAAGACTGGGAGCAATGGATGAAGACTGGGGGCAATGGATGAAGACTGGGAGCAATGGATGAAGACTGGGGGCAATGGATGAAGACTGGGAGCAATGGATGAAGACTGGGAGCAATGGATGAAGACTGGGGGCAATGGATGAAGACTGGGGGCAATGGATGAAGACTGGGAGCAATGGGTGAAGACTGGGAGCAATGGGTGAAGACTGGGAGCAATGGATGAAGACTGGGGGCAATGGGTGAAGACTGGGAGCAATGGATGAAGACTGGGGGCAATGGATGAAGCACACGTTTCCTTTACAGTGACCGTAGCAAAAACTTTTTTTCATATTTGGACATAAACGTGTACACCCCGCCCTACACCGCAGAATGTTTATAAACATTGTTCAGAGAGGAGACAAAATTATACAAAGTAACATTGTTTATAAACATTGTTCATATAAGAGATTGTTTTCTTCTGGGGACAATTTCTTTGCTGCTGGATGGCTTTTACAGGCAGAGGGAGGGGAGGGGTGGAGACCAACCCCCCGCCCCCTGCTGCCACTTCTCCCCTGTGCCTCTCTGGGCTGTACCGTCTCACTGGTAAGTCCGGATTGAAGCGGTTCTGCCAGCTTATGATTGAGGTCCCCGATCATCTCTATTTTTTTCATAGTATGCATAGATAAACTATGCCTAGATTTTGCTATTAAATAATATTTCTAATCATATAAAGTTAATCACAAGCATTCCCCCTTTACACCAGAGTCCACAGAGTTCCCCCTTTACACCAAAGTCCACAGAGTTCTCCCTTTACATCAGAGTCCACAGAGTTCCCCCTTTACACCAGAGTCCACAGAGTTCCCCCTTTACATCAGAGTCCACAGAGTTCCCCCTTTACATCAAAGTCCACAGAGTTCCCCCTTTACACCAGAGTCCACAGAGTTCCCCCTTTACATCAGAGTCCACAGAGTTCCCCCTTTACACCAAAGTCCACAGAGTTCCCCCTTTACACCAAAGTCCACAGAGTTCCCCCTTTACACCAAAGTCCACAGAGTTCCCCCTTTACATCAGAGTCCACAGAGTTCCCCCTTTACACCAAAGTCCACAGAGTTCCCCCTTTACACCAAAGTCCACAGAGTTCCCCCTTTACACCAGAGTCCACAGAGTTCCCCCTTTACATTATAGTCACAGAGTTCCCCCTTTACATCAGAGTCCACAGAGTTCCCCCTTTACACCAGAGTCCACAGAGTTCCCCCTTTACATCAGAGTCCACAGAGTTCCCCCTTTACACCAGAGTCCACAGAGTTCCCCCTTTACACCAAAGTCCACAGAGTTCCCCCTTTACACCAAAGTCCACAGAGTTCCCCCTTTACACCAGAGTCCACAGAGTTCCCCTTTACATCAGAGTCCACAGAGTTCCCCCTTTACATTATAGTCACAGAGTTCCCCCTTTACATCAGAGTCCACAGAGTTCCCCCTTTACACCAGAGTCCACAGAGTTCCCCCTTTACATCAGAGTCCACAGAGTTCCCCCTTTACACCAAAGTCCACAGAGTTCCCCCTTTACATCAGAGTCCACAGAGTTCCCCCTTTACACCAAAGTCCACAGAGTTCCCCCTTTACACCAGAGTCCACAGAGTTCCCCCTTTACATCAGAGTCCACAGAGTTCCCCCTTTACATTATAGTCACAGAGTTCCCCCTTTACATCAGAGTCCACAGAGTTCCCCCTTTACACCAGAGTTCACAGAGTTCCCCCTTTACATCAGAGTCCACAGAGTTCCCCCTTTACACCAAAGTCCACAGAGTTCCCCCTTTACATCAGAGTCCACAGAGTTCCCCCTTTACACCAGAGTCCACAGAGTTCCCCCTTTACATCAGAGTCCACAGAGTTCCCCCTTTACACCAGAGTCCACAGAGTTCCCCCTTTACATCAGAGTCCACAGAGTTCCCCCTTTACATCAGAGTCCACAGAGTTCCCTCTTTAGATCATAGTCCACAGAGTTCCTCCTTTACATCAGAGTCCACAGAGTTACCCCATTTACATCGGAACTCTCAGAGTTCCCTTTCACTGTTTTGGGGGACTCTGCAGACTCTGTAAGGGAGAACTCTGGGGACTCTAACATAAGGGATGCTCTAGTGTACAAAGAGGACTCTGATATACAAAGAGGGCTCTGATGTAATGAGTGCTCTGAGAACCCTGATTTACCTTAGCGTACTCACTTTAGAGGCAGGAGAGAGTCCAGTCTGAATAATGTGTCCGGGTCTCAGACAATCTGAAACCCGGACGCATGATTCCAAACCCGAACTGTCCGGGTGGATCCTACGACTCGCGCATGTGCAGTAGGAAACTGGCATTGCAGCTGCAAGGTTTCCCTTAGTTACAATGGCGGCGCTTGCACCGGATCCGACAGACGGATCGGCCTCGGGGGGGGGGGGGGGGGGGATGGGACATCGCGGGCTCCCTGGTCAGTTGAAGGGGTTGCTTTTTCACCTTAACGCATCCTATGGCTTAAGGCTTTTTATGTTTTCCAGTTCTGGTGAGTTTTCCTTCTTCCTGGACGTTTTGTGGTGGAGAATTCTCTACTTTCCCATTTCTTCCTCACGGCGGTTGGACTTTTTTTTTTTTTTTTTTGTGAATATAAAATGAAGAATTTTTTGCTTGAGCTTTATTTTTATTTATTTTTTTTACCTATTTTTACATTTTTATTGTGGGATTTTATATATGAATATATGATTATATCACTTATGTTGTAAGATGGGGGTTTACATACGAGATAGTAGACATGTGCATTCGTTATCGTCCCGATGCATTTTTTGGTGCGAATTTCGTGGATTTTTTTGGTGGCCGTTTTTAATAAAAAACGATAACGAAACGCGTAGGATCCGAAATAATCTGAAGGATCCGAAAAAAAAAAAAAAAAAAGCTTAGTTTTCGCACCCGTTATATATATAATATATACTCTTTAAAAAAAGAAAAAAACAACAGGCGGGACTTTGTATGAGGCACACGGGAGCAGAAGCATGAAATTTGGTAAAAAGCAAGTTTTTAATGAATACAAGTGATCATATATTTACATGTTATTGCACAGTTATAAATTAATATTTTCTAATTCATCAATGTTTACACATTCCAACATGGACTTAATTGTAAACATGCAAAGAACTGAGTATTCAATAAGCACAGAATATGTATAAATACATGACATATTAGAGGCGTCATTTAGAGAAACACCATAGATAAAAGGAACGTTCATGCTTTGTTGACAATTGTATACACAAAACGGCAGTTGAAAGCTCTACGCGTTTCGTGACCTTATAGCCACTCGTCAGGAGCAACACCGTTGTGGTAGCCTAAGAATAAAATAAAATGAAATGAAATAAAAATAGAATAAACAGCCCTTTTTTTTTGGAGAAAAAATAAAAATAAAATAAAAATAGATGAATAACCTGGGGTTGCGACGTGCACTGGGGATCTCTCCCCCCACCCTGTTCTGACGTGGGGCGGGCGGGGTCTCCTCCACTGCTCGTCGACGTCATGCTTCCGGCGCCAGATAAGTGACGTCTTTTTGGCGTGCTTGTTCTGGCTGCCGTGCAAACCAACTCTGACCATTTGGGGGCTGGATTTGGAACGTGCGGCTGTCTAGCCTGGTCTGTACAGCCGGCAGCTGTGTGATGCCTTCCCGGCCCCCTTGGATTTCAGATGCATGACGTTGGGGATAGGTCTATGGCGGCGCCATCCCATGGGCTTCCCCCTGTGCAGGGTTTCACCCTTTGTATTTCTCTCCCTCACTCCCCATCAGTCACAGCTTGATCCATGGCTTCTCTGCCCTTATTCATTTAGCACAAGGTAACTATCTATCTAATTTTATTTATATTTGTCTACTACAATTCTTTCTCAAAACACTTTTCTCCATTTTCACTCAAATCTCTCACCCCTTCCCTCTCAGCTTACACTCTTTTAACACTTATCACACATATTTCAACATACACTTATTTACTTGCTTACTTTTTATAGGTTCCCCTATGAGGGCCACCCCACTTCCCACACTCGTCTTTTGCTATATCCCTTATCCCAACCTGCTATGGGGGTGGTTTGTGCGTTTTGGTTATCGCCCTTGGCGTGCTCCCTCAGCCCCGGTCATAGGCAGTTTTTGGGTCGGCCCGACTCTCGGTGCGCTTTGCCGCCTCTGCACAGATACATTTGTAAGTCTGTGGGTTGAATGTGCATCTGTGGGGGGTTCTCCATGTCTGTACATTTGCTTATTTTACTTTAAATCTCTCATTTATTTATCTACAATATTTATTTATTTATATATTTATTTATTTATTTATTCATCTATTTTTATTTTATTTTTATTTTTTCTCCAAAAAAAAGGGCTGTTTATTCTATTTTTATTTCATTTCATTTTATTTTATTCTTAGGCTACCACAACGGTGTTGCTCCTGACGAGTGGCTATAAGGTCACGAAACGCGTAGAGCTTTCAACTGCCGTTTTGTGTATGCAATTGTCAACAAAGCATGAACGTTCCTTTTATCTATGGTGTTTCTCTAAATGACGCCTCTAATATGTCATGTATTTATACATATTCTGTGCTTATTGAATACTCAGTTCTTTGCATGTTTACAATTAAGTCCATGTTGGAATGTGTAAACATTGATGAATTAGAAAATATTAATTTATAACTGTGCAATAACATGTAAATATATGATCACTTGTATTCATTAAAAACTTGCTTTTTACCAAATTTCATGCTTCTGCTCCCGTGTGCCTCATACAAAGTCCCGCCTGTTGTTTTTTTCTTTTTTTAAACATTAAATCGGGATGGAGGAGGGGATGTGAACGGCCCCTATCACCTCATTTAAAGTCCCAAACAATTTCCTCTCTTTGTCATAATATATACCCTGTTTCCCCTAAAATAAGACCTAGCGTGATTGTCGACGATGGCTGAAATATAAGCCCTACCCCCCAAATAAGCCCTAGTTGAAGTCCTTCTATGTCTTATTCTCAGGGTAGGGCTTATTTTTGGGGAAAGAGGGTGGGGTTTATTTGGGGGGGTAGGGCTTATATTGCAGCCATCACCGACACTCACGCTAGGTCTTATTTTAGGGGAAACAGGGTAACAGTTCCTTATGGATGGATAGAAGATTCGACATGGCGGTCGAATGTGCCTAACCTGACTCCATCAGTCCAAGATTATTCGATGTAGAGAGAAAAGATTCCACATTATAGAGACAAAAAAACAGTCGAAGAGTTGTGAGTGGTCGCAGCTGGAAGGGGGGCGGAGGAAGTAAAATGATGATGATGAATGTTATTGGCTGATTGTACCCAAAGAGGAGGAGCAGTAAAATAGCTAAAACTTAAGTATACACGTACCGCATTCGATACGATCAATAATATGTATAATATCGTTCGACATGGAGAGTCGAGGAAGCAGCCAAAAACGTGCGATCGCCGCGAACGGACATATATATATACGCTCAAATGCTCCGCCCACAAGCTATAGTAGAATTCTAATGTTCTGTGACTAGTAATTATAATTATTACTAATCAAACAACATTAGAATTCTACTATAGCTTGTGGGCGGAGCATTCAACCGGAAATATATATATATATACGATCGCGGCGTTCTACAGTTTAGTTGCTTCGTCGAATCTTCTTAGAACGTCCGACAGACACCAGAAGCCTTCAGTTGACAGATTCGACCTTAACCACTTCCCTCTAAGGTTGCCACCTGTCCAGGATTCACCCGGACAGTTCGGGTTTGGAATCATGTGTCCGGGTTTCAATCTGCCTGAAACCCGGACACATTATTCAGACTGGACTATGGCCTCCCAGCAGGGTTGCTGACTCCAGTTACCTAAGCTGAGAGTGTCTGTTACACTCTTTCACACTGCCCAAAGCATAGCACTAACAGTCCCCGTCCCCCCCCCCAACATACAGACGGGAGAGGAGAGAGGGCTCGATCTGCTCCTCTTCCCCCACCCCTCCCCCTCTGTGTCTGCCCCACACTCCAATCCCCGGCGCTGTGCCTCAGAAAAGGAAAGTGTTGAAGTCTAGCAGCCTCAGATACATCAGGATGAGAGGTGCTGACTGTCAAGGGGTGAGTGAGCTCACCATCCATCCCGGTCTGTGACTGAAGCCCCACGTTATCTCTCCTGCCTCTGAGTGAGTTCACTAAGGTAAATCAGGGTTCTCAGAGCACCCCTTATATCACAGTTCCCCTTTACAGCAGAGGCCACAGTATTCCCCTTTACATCAGAATCCTCTCCGTACATCAGAGTACTCAGTGTTCCCCCTTTCATCAGGGTTCCCAGAGCATCCCTTATGTTGGAGTCCCCGGAGTTCTCCCTCACATCAGAGTCTGCAGAGTCCCCCCTTACAGCGTAAAGGAAGTGTTTGGGTTTAACTTGAAGAAAAAGTGGCAACCCTACTTCCCGCCCGCCCACCGGTGGTGGTGCTTCAATTATTCTAACTGGACATCACATGATGTCTTTCAGGGTACCTGCAAAGCGAGCCCATGCGGGTGTGCAGAGCGCCCATCAGTGGTCAGTCTCACACGCCACATCGCCGATCTGGGTAAAGAGACAGAGGCTCTTTACCACGTGATCAGCCGTGTCCGATCATGGCTGATCACGATGTAAACAGGCAGAGGCATTGATCGGCTTTTCCCTCACTGGCGACTGGCAGAAGCGAGTAGAGGAAAGACGATCGGCGGCTCTCCTGACTGGGGGGGGGGGGGGTCTGTGCCACGGAAACTTACCCAGGACCACCAGGGATGGCCACCACATAGGACCACAAGGTATGCCACCCTAGACCACCAGCGATATGTCAATCAGTGCCCAGGCAGCTGCCAATCAGTGCCCGTTAAAAATGCCTGCCAGTGCCATCAGTGATGCCTCAGATCAGTGCAATGTGTCAGTGCCAGCCATCAGTGCCCAGCAGTGCTGCTTATCAGTGCCACCCATAAGTACCCATCAGTGTCCCCTATCAGTACCTAGAAGTGCCGCCTATCAATGCCCATCAGTGCTGTTTATCAGTGCCACCCATCAGTTCCCATCAGTGTCCCCTATCAGTACCACCTATGAGTGCCCATCAGTGCCGCCTATCAATGCCCATCAGTACTGCATATCAGTGCCACCCAAAAGTACCCATCAGTGTCCCCTATCAGTACCCAGAAGTGCCACCTATGAGTGCCCATCAGTGCCGCCTATCAGTGCCCATCAGTGCTGCTTATCAGTGCCACCCATCAGTTCCCATCAGTGTCCCCTATCAGTACCACCTATGAGTGCCCATCAGTGCCGCCTATCAATGCCCATCAATACTGCATATCAGTGCCACCCAAAAGTACCCATCAGTGTCCCCTATCAGTACCCAGAAGTGCCACCTATGAGTGCCCATCAGTGCCGCCTATCAATGCCCATCAGTGCTGCTTATCAGTGCCACCCATCAGTTCCCATCAGTATCCCCTATCAGTACCACCTATGAGTACCCATCAGTGCCGCCTATCAATGCCCATCAGTACTGCATATCAGTGCACACCCATCAGTTCCCATCAGTGTCCCCTATCAGTACCACCTATGAGTGCCCATCAGTGCCACCTATCAATGCCCATCAGTACTGCATATCAGTGCCACCCATAAGTACCCATCAGTGTCCCCTATCAGTACCCAGAAGTGCCACCTATGAGTGCCCATCAGTGCCGCCTATCAATGCCCATCAGTGCTGCTTATCAGTGCCACCCATCAGTGTCCCCTATCAGTACCACCTATGAGCGCCCATCAGTGCCGCCTATCAATGCCCATCAGTACTGCATATCAGTGCCACCCAAAAGTACCCATCAGTGTCCCCTATCAGTACCCAGAAGTGCCACCTATGAGTGCCCATCAGTGCCGCCTATCAATGCCCATCAGTGCTGCTTATTAGTGCCACCCATCAGTTCCCATCAGTATCCCCTATCAGTACCACCTATGAGTGCCCATCAGTGCCGCCTATCAATGCCCATCAGTACTGCATATCAGTGCCACCCAAAAGTACCCATCAGTGTCCCCTATCAGTACCCAGAAGTGCCACCTATGAGTGCCCATCAGTGCCGCCTATCAATGCCCATCAGTGCTGCTTATCAGTGCCACCCATCAGTTCCCATTAGTGTCCCCTATCAGTACCACCTATGAGTGCCCATCAGTGCCGCCTATCAATGCCCATCAATACTGCATATCAGTGCCACCCATCAGTTCCCATCAGTGTCCCCTATCAGTACCCAGAAGTGCCACCTATGAGTGCCCATCAGTGCCGCCTATCAATGCCCATCAGTGCTGCTTATCAGTGCCACCCATCAGTTCCCATCAGTATCCCCTATTAGTACCACCTCTGAGTGCCCATCAGTGCCGCCTATCAATGCCCATCAGTACTGCATATCAGTGCCACCCATCAGTTCCCATCAGTGTCCCCTATCAGTACCACCTATGAGTGCCCATCAGTGCCACCTATCAATGCCCATCAGTACTGCATATCAGTGCCACCCATAAGTACCCATCAGTGTCCCCTATCAGTACCCAGAAGTGCCACCTATGAGTGCCCATCAGTGCCACCTATCAATGGCCATCAGTGCTGCTTATCAGTGCCACCCATCAGTGTCCCCTATCAGTACCACCTATGAGCGCCCATCAGTGCCGCCTATCAATGCCCATCAGTACTGCATATCAGTGCCACCCAAAAGTACCCATCAGTGTCCCCTATCAGTACCCAGAAGTGCCACCTATGAGTGCCCATCAGTGCCGCCTATCAATGCCCATCAGTGCTGCTTATCAGTGCCACCCATCAGTTCCCATCAGTGTCCCCTATCAGTACCACCTATGAGTGCCCATCAGTGCCGCCTATCAATGCCCATCAATACTGCATATCAGTGCCACCAAAAAGTACCCATCAGTGTCCCCTATCAGTACCCAGAAGTGCCACCTATGAGTGCCCATCAATGCCCATCAGTACTGCATATCAGTGCCACCCATAAGTACCCATCAGTGTCCCCTATCAGTACCCAGAAGTGCCACCTATGAGTGCCGCCTATCAATGCCCATCAGTGCTGCTTATCAGTGCCACCCATCAGTTCCCATCAGTATCCCCTATCAGTACCACCTATGAGTGCCCATCAGTGCCGCCTATCAATGCCCATCAGTACTGCATATCAGTGCCACCCATCAGTTCCCATCAGTGTCCCCTATCAGTACCACCTATGAGTGCCCATCAGTGCCGCCTATCAATGCCCATCAGTACTGCATATCAATGCCACCCATAAGTACCCATCAGTGTCCCCTATCAGTACCCAGAAGTGCCACCTATGAGTGCCCATCAGTGCCGCCTATCAATGCCCATTAGTGCTGCTTATCAGTGCCACCCATCAGTTCCCATCAGTGTCCCCTATCAGTACCGCCTATGAGTGCCCATCAGTGCCGCCTATCAATGCCCATCAATACTGCATATCAGTGCCACCCAAAAGTACCCATCAGTGTCCCCTATCAGTACCCAGAAGTGCCACCTATGAGTGCCCATCAGTGCCGCCTATCAATGCCCATCAGTACTGCATATCAGTGCCACCACAAAAGTACCCATCAGTGTCCCCTATCAGTACCCAGAAGTGCCCATCAGTGCCGCCTATCAATGCCCATCAATACTGCATATCTGTGCCACCCAAAAGTAACCATCAGTGTCCCCTATCAGTACCCAGAAGTGCCACCTATGAGTGCCCATCAGTGCCGCTTATCAATGCTCATCAGTACTGCATACCAGTGCCACCCATAAGTACCCATCAGTGTCCCCTATCAGTACCCAGAAGTGCCACCTATGAGTGTCCATCAGTGCCGCCTATCAATGCCCATCAGTGCTGCTTATCAGTGCCACCCATCAGTTCCCATCAGTATCCCCTATCAGTACCACCTATGAGTGCCCATCAGTGCCGCCTATCAATGCCCATCAGTAGTGCATATCAGTGCCACCCATCAGTTCCCATCAGTGTCCCCTATCACTCCCCAGCAGTGCCACCTATGAGTGTCCACCAGTGCCGCCTATCAATGCCCATCAGTACTGCATATCAGTGCCCATCAGTGCCATCTCATTGGTGCCACCTCATTGGTGCTGGCTTATCAGCGCCCATCAGTGAAGGAGGAAACTTGATTTTTTGTCAAAATTTTATAACAGAAACGAAGAAAAACTTTTTTTTTTTTTTTTATACATAATTTTTCTGTCTTTTTTTATTTGTTTTTATAAAAAAAATTAAAAAACTGCAGAGGCGATCAAATACCACCCAAAAAAAAAACTATTTGTGGGGGGAAAAAAAATGATACAAATTTAGATTGGGTGCAACGTCACACGACGGCGCAATTGTCATTTAAATAGCGGCAGCGCTGAAAGCTGAAAATTGGCCTGGGCGGGCGGGGGGGGGGGGGGGTTGTAGTGCCCGCTATTGAAGTGGTTAATTAATTTGGATTTTCATACGAATGCTTTTTTTTTTAACAGAAACAAAATAAATAAAAAGTAGATTCGGGAGCGACGAAATAAATGTATTTTTTATTTTTTTTGGACGAAAACCGAAATCCGGGAGAGGTAATATACCGCGTGCGCACGCCTATGTGAGTTGGCGCCACAACCCTTTATTTATTTATTTATTTTGCCCGTTTCACTTTTTTTTGGGGTGGCCTATCCACTTTTAAAGGGGCAGCTTCACTCCGTTATTATTTATAGATAATCTTTCTGGCGCCGTCACTTTGCGTTCACACGGGGTTTACGGAGACGTCAAAAGTTTTTTTCTTTTTGTTGTTTTTTTGCGCAGAAAACTGTATTTGATTTATTCTTTTTTTTTTTATATATAGAAAAACCTTGTGTGACTTATTATGTATTATTTTGATTTTTTTTTTTTTTTTTTTTTTAGAAAAGTGCGATTTTTGCTGACTGGGGATGAAGTTAATAGTCTCACACATAATGCAGTTAAGAACTAAACCGGAGGAACCTCGAGAAGAGAGAAGAGAGAGAGAGAGATATATATATATAATGGATGATCTCATTTGTATTGATGTATGGAAATGTTCAGAAGACCCAGCGGGCACCAATCATTACCCTCATCAGTCTCTGGCATGGGACCCACTCCGGTGTCAAAAACTTTGCTAAACTTCTTGCAACTTTTTTTTTTTTGTAATCCGTTTAATTAGAACTTGTCATCCGGGGGACGCCGCGTAAGCTAAACAAGCGACTTTGGCACAGAACTCGCCTCTCCGGCTCCTCTATAGAGTTGTGTCATCTCGGGGGGGGGGGGACCCCGAAGGGAATTCAGACCGAGGATCAGGAAAACGTTATATTATTCAAATTATGAGTGGAGAGATTGATGGAAATGTCACATAAGAAGAGCCATGGAAAAAAAAAAAAGAAAAGAGCCGTCAGAATTTCGGCGAGGAGTATAGAACAGCCGGCTCTGCTAAAAAATGTGTGAGGTCACCGCGAGACCCGACTGACAAATCGTTTTATAGGAAAAAAAAGTATTTAATAATATGATATGATTTACATGGAGGAGTTCTGGGAAGGCGGCAGAGCGGAAGATATCGCTGAGCGAGAGAGATGAGTACGATTGGGAATTTCCATTTCTCTGACATTTTGCTAAAATGTTGCCATAGAAGCTAATGGTGGCAAAATGAGTGCCGTCATTTTTATGGGTTTGTGCGTTGATGAGGCTGCACTGATGGGCACCGATCAGGTAGCACTAATGAGCACTGATAGGCAGCACTGATGGGCAGCACTGATGAGGCTGCAAGGATGGGCACTGATAGGCAGTGCTGTTGGTCACTGATTAGGCTGCACTGATGGGCACTAATGAGGCTGCAATGATGGGCACTGATAGGCAGTGCTGGTGGTTGCTGATTAGGCTGCACTGATGGGCACTGATGAGGCTGCACAGATGAGGCAGCACTGATTGGCAGTGCCGATGGGCACTCAGGAGGCTGCACTGATGAGCACCGATAGGCAGCACCGATGGGCACTTCTGAGGCTGCACTAATGAGCACTGATATGCAGCACTGATGAAGCTGCACTGATGAGCACCGATGGGCACTTTGAGGCTACACTAATGGGCACTGATAGGCTGCACTGATGGGCACTGAGGAGGCTGCACTGATGAGCACCGATAGGCAGCACCGATGGGCACTTCTGAGGCTGCACTGATGGGCACTGATATGCAGCACTGATGAAGCTGCACTGATGAGCACCGATGGGCACTTTTGAGGCTGCACTAATGGGCACCGATAGGCTGCACTGAAGGGCACTGATAAGCAGCACTGAGAGGCACTGATGAGACAGCACTAATAGGCACTGATAGGCAGTGCTGGTGGTTGCTGATTAGGCTGCACTGATGGGCACTGATGAGGCTGCCCAGATGAGGTAGCACTGATAGGCAGCGCCGATGGGCACTGAGGGGGCTGCACTGATGAGCACCGATAGGCAGCACCAATGGGCACTTCTGAGGCTGCACTGATGAGCACTGATATGCAGCACTGATGAAGCTGCACTGATGAGCACCGATGGGCACTTTTGAGGCTGCACTAATGGGCACTGATAGGCTGCACTGATGGGCACTGATAGGCAGCGCTGGTGAGGCTACATGGATGGGCACTGATAGGCTGCACTGATGGGCGCTGATGAGGCTGCACTGATAGGCACTGATATGCAGCACTGATGAGGCTACACTGATGAGTACTGATGGGCACTTTTGAGGTTGCACTGATGAGGCTGCACTGATAAGGCAGCACTGATGGGCACGCATGAGGGAGCACTGATGGGCACTGATGAGGCTGCACTGAAGGGCACTGATGAGGCTGCACTGATGTACACTGATAGGCTGCACTGATGATGCGCTTTTTTTTGAGGGGGGGTTAGCATGAAATTTCAATATATTTTTAACTAAACCTAAACATTCTCCCTCCTCCCTCCTGACACTTATACTAACTAACCTGTAGAAGAATTATGTGTATAAATACCTATTTTCAGGCCACTCCAGTCCGGTTATGTGATCTAATCTGTGTCTGCCAGCGGCGGCTGCAGGGGAGAGGAGAAAGCACTGGACAATGGCAGGAATGATGAAGTGATGGCTGTAGTGATGATGACACCCATAGACTCCCATGTCCCAGAGGTTGCCAGAGCTCCCTCCTCTCACCTGCTAGCAGACACAGGGGAGCGGATCACATGACCAGAGCGGCCTGAATACAGATAAGTATACAGAGCTTTCTTACACAGGGTTGTTAGAAGAGGTGTTTGGGGGGGGTCAGTTGGCTTGATCCCCCAATACTAATTTAAGCCAGAGATGTCCATTTTGAAATGTGTTCAAAAAATAAAAAATAAAGAATATTGCACATTTAATAATGACTTAAAATAAATCTTCCCTTCCCTTTTGAATCCATTGCATTTCACCAAATGGCAAAATATCACTGAAATGTTTCTGATTTCCATAAACCGAAACCAGTTTTCTGCATCCCTACTGCAGTACCCTATTTCCCCTGTAGTGGCGCTATAGAGATAAAGAGGCTGAACCAACCTGGGATTTGTCTGCAGGCCCTCTAGTGGTCAGTCACAGTACAGCAATCCTAAAACCTTGTTTACTTATAACAAAACTTTTTGGATAACTTCTATAGAAACCCCCCCCCCCCTAATCCTTTAGCCAGCAATCTATTTTCTGTAGCAATTTAGGACGCTGTAGAAATTCTGTATATTTTACCCTAATGGCAATCATTAGGATGAGAACAAACAAAAATCGATATCGCGGAAGAGCGTCTCCAATCCATTGTGACATGAAGGGAATTGCTCAATAAGCTTGGGAACAATGGAAGAAGTTCCGCCGCCGATTAAACGGCGAGGAGGAAGCGGCTTCCATTGTTTTCTAGAAAAAAAATTGCGGCGTTAACAAACAGCCCAATCTCAGAATCCCATTTATTCCGGGAGCCGGCTGTAATTGTTAGTTCCTGCCGGAGTCATGTACAAGCAACGCAGAACAAGCAGTAAGTAATTGGATTTGTGATGAACAGCCCCGCACACTCCCCAAATTATTCCGCATCAAAGCCAATCCCTCACAAGGAAAACTCCGGCTTTGCCTAGAGAAACTGTCCGAATCCATACAAGGATTTCAGCTAAACTTTATTTCAGATCCTTGCCTGCTTTGGTTCTGTAGATACTCATGTAGGCCTTGTCAATAAGTGCGAAGTGGGAATGTCTGCCTGCGCTACCTTCATAGAGCTTTAGGAAATATATCACCAAAGGCCCGAATACAGCCCTCGGGGGCCATTTAATGTGGCCCTCGCACCTCTCGTGCAGCTCCAGCGCTCCCCTTGTCTCCGCCTCCACCCCTTTTTCAGCAGTTGGTAGCAGCACTGTGACCCCGCATGCTTGGCCAATCACAGCGCCGGCAGCGAGGAGAGCCATGATTGGCCACAGGCAGGATGCCTGTGGCCAATCATAGCTCAGGCTGTATAGTACACGCCCACACTATATAAGGCCGCCAGCGCGGCAGTCTTGTGTAGTGTGTTGGCATCTGTAGCAGTTAGTGGGTGTTCTGTGTACCTTCAACACAGTACACACCGATCGTTATCGGACGATTTTTCGTTCTTGCTCTTCTGTAGTGGTTGTTGTCTGCGTGCCCTGACCGCAGTATACACCGCTATATTCACCTCACCTATATAGCTAGTGATATATCTATCTTTTATAATAGAGCTTGCAGTCAGTGTTAGGAGATTGTGCGTGCTGTCTGCGTGCCCTGAACCCAGTATACACCGCTATATCCACCTACATAGCTAACTATCTTACTCGTTTTAAATAGAGCTTGCAGTCAGTGTTAGGAGATTGAGCTACACTTTAAAAATGTACCAGTTGAAAATGACAAACAGATTCTACTTAACACAACAAACCTACACAGTCCCTGTCTTGTTTGCACCGCCTGTATACTGCTGTTCTGAGTATATAGGGCCTGGGGGCCACACGCATTTCCTTTTTTAATATGGGTACGGGGTTCCCCTTAATATGCGTACAAGACCCAAATAGGCTGGTGATGGGCAGGGAGGGCTACCCATGCCATGTTTCTCAATGATTTTCATCCATATTGCAGGAACCAGATATAACATTAAAACCGCAAGCAGTTTTAAATGACTTTTTTTCCGTTTAATGTCATTTTGTGCAGGGACTGTTCTAAACACGGGAAACATGTGGCACTTCACAGGCATACTACAGACACCCCCCAGGCACCATATTTAAAGGAATATTTCACTTTTTTTTTTTCACTTTAATCGTCATTAAAATCAGTGCTCCTGCCAAAACGGACATTTTTAAAAGTTTTTTTTGCAGTGACCCATGTCCCCTGAGGCAGGAGCCAGGTCCCCAAACCCTTTTTAGGACAGTATCTTGCATATTAGCCATTAAAATTAGCACTTTTAATTTCGAACGTTCGAGTCCCATAGACTTCAATGGGGTTCTAATGTTCGTACGAATTTGGGGTCCGTTCGAAAGTTCTGGTGCGAACCGAACCGGGGGGTGTTCGGCTCATCCCTACTCTCCAGGAAGCTTAGATATTCAAGAGGGAGAAGACTGGCCAGGGGACGGGTAAAGCCCTGTACACATGAGAGGACTTATGTCCGACAGACTTCCGAAGGAGTTCTGCCGGAGTTCTGACGGACTTTTCGGCTGAGCGGACTTGGCCACACACAATCACACTAAACTCCGACGGATTCGAACGGGATGACGTACGACTGGACTCGAGTAAGGAAGTTCATAGCCAGTAGCCAATAGCTGCCCTAGCGTCGGTTTTAGTCCGTCGGAATAGCATACACACGAGCGGATTTTTCGAAGGGGACCGGGTCCGGCGGAGTTCCTTCGGAAAAATTTGAAGCATGTTCCATTTTCTAAAGTCCTTCAGACTTTGGCGAATCAAAAGTCCGTTGCAGCCCACACACGATCGAATAGTCTGACGGAATCAGTCCTTCGGACTTTGGATGTTGAAAAGTCCGCTCGTGTGTACGCGGCTTTAGTATTTATTCTTTTCTTGGCAGGGTGCACGTCACACTGCTGCAATGGCAAAGGCTTTGCCCTGAAACCTCCTTCTGACTTGGATGCTATTTAGGAGTCTGTAGAAGGGCTGAAAGCGCACCAAAGTAGTGCAGGAACGTTCTCTAAAGTCGGAGCGACTTGTGTAGCTTCAGTTAAGACGATTCTCATAGGGAAACATTGAATATGACACGTCATGTGACTTGGGGGTCTCACGAGTCGGATTCTATGTCACAGAAGTGGGACCTCAGCCCAACCCCTTCATGACAAAAGTTAAAGATTACTGCCTGAACCCCGCTTTGCAACATTGTCCACCTTACATTAGAGACCACCCCTCTCATGTCAGAGTCCACCCTTACATCAGAGTCCCCCTTACATGAAATCCCACCCTTACATCAGGGTCTCCATCAGAGCTCCTCCTTAAATGAGGGTCTCCATCAGAATCCCTCCTTATATCAGGGGCTCCATCAGAGTTCCTCCTTACATCGGGGTCTCCATCAGAATCTCTCTTTACATCAGAGTCTCCATCAAATTTCCTCCTTATATAAGAGTCTCCATCAGATTTCCTCCTTACATCAGGGTCTCCATCAGAGTGCCTCCTTATATCAGAGTCTCCATCAGAATCTCTCTTTACATCAGAGTCTCCATCAAATTTCCTCCTTATATAAGAGTCTCCATCAGATTTCCTCCTTACATCAGGGTCTCCATCAGAGTTCCTCTTTACATCAGGGTCTCCATCAGAGTTCCTCCTTATATCAGAGTCTCCATCAGAATCTCTCTTTACATCAGAGTCTCCATCAAATTTCCTCCTTATATAAGAGTCTCCATCAGATTTCCTCCTTACATCAGGGTCTCCATCAGAGTCCTCTTTACATCAGGGTCTCCATCAGAGTTCCTCCTTATATCAGAGTCTCCATCAGAATCTCTCTTTACATCAGAGTCTCCATCAAATTTCCTCCTTTATATAAGAGTCTCCATCAGATTTCCTCCTTACATCAGGGTCTCCATCAGAGTTCCTCTTTACATCAGGGTCTCCATCAGAGTTCCTCCTTATATCAGAGTCTCCATCAGATTTCCTCCTTACATCAGGGTCTCCATCAGAGTTCGTCTTTACATCAGGGTCTCCATCAGAATCTTTCCTTACATCAGAGTCTCCATCAGAGTTCCTCCATACATCAGGGTCTCTATCAGAGTTCCTCCTTACATCAGGGTCCCCATCAGTTTTCCCAAACATCAGAGCCACCATCATTATCCCTTACATCAGAGTCCCCCTTACATCAAATAACACACTTACATCAGGGTCCCTGTCAGAGTCTCCCTTTACAAGGGGGACCCATCAGAGCCCGCCCCTAACATTAGGGTCTCCATCATGGCCCCCCACTCCATCATGGTCCTCATTAAAGTAATCCTTACATCAGGGTTCTCACCAGAGTCCCCTTTTATTAGAGGTCCTCATCAGAGCACCCCCTTAGATCAGGTTCCCATCAGAGTTCTTAATTATATTAGGGTCACATCAGCGTACCCCCTTAGATCGGGTCCCCATTAGTGTCCCCGTTACATCAAGGTCTTCGTCAGAGCCCATCCACTCAGATCAGGGTCACCATCAGACTCCCCCTTACCTCAGAGCTCTCATCATTATACCTTACATCAGAGTCCCCCTTAGATCCAATTCCACACTTTTATCAGGGTCTCCATAAAAAGTCTCCCTTGCAATAGGGTCCAAATCAGAGTCTGTCCTTACATTAGGGTCCCCATCAGAGTTCCACCCCCCCTGCTTAGATCAGGGTCCCCATCAGAGTTCTCAGTTATATTAAGGTTCCATTATGAGTCCCCCCCCTTACCCCCTTAGATCAGGATCCCCATTAGAGTCCTTACACCAGGATCCTCATCAGAGCCCCCCCTCCCTTATTAGATAGGGTCCCTATTAGAGTCTCCCCTACATCAAAGTTCCCCTTATGCCGTGTACACACGATCAAACTATCTGGTGGACTTGGTCCGGCGGACAATCCGCCCGTGTGTGGGCTCCGGCAGACTTAGAAAGTAGTTTTGACTCAAAAATTGTCTACCGGACTGCAAGTACAGCGGACAATCCGGCCGTCTGTGTGCTAGTCCGCCGGACTTTTGAAATGAATGGACTTTCCCGTACATGGAGGAAAGTCCGTTCATTTTGAACGCGGCTCCAGGTAGCCTGGACTAGCGAAGGAAGTCAGTGTCGCCGGCGCCGCCTTCGGTGGCGAGATTGACATGTCGCTGGCCCCGTCACCTGGTATGGACTTAAACTTGTGTTTTTTTTTTTACACCAGGTGATTGGGTAGGGGTACATTGTACCCCATACTCATTCACATAGGGTGGGGGGCCGGTATCTTGGGGCCCCCTTATTAAAGGGGGCTCCCAAATTCCATTAAGCCCCCCCCGCCCGCAGACCCCGACAACCAACGGCCAGGGTTGTCGGGAAGAGGCCCTTGTCCTCATCAAAGCACCCTCGTCCCCACCCCCTTTCCTGACCGTCCGGGCTGCGTGCTCAGATAAGGGTTTGATATGGACTTTGGGGGGGGAGCCTCCATGCCATTTTTTCGGCGTAGGGCTTCCCCTTTAAGTCCATACCAGGTGACGGGGCCAGCAAGGTGTCAATCTCGCCGCCGAAGATGGCGACATTGACTTCCTTCGCTCGTCCCGGCTACCTGGAGCCGCGTTCAAAATGAACAGTCTTTCCTCCGTGTGCGGGCAAGTCCGTTCATTTCAAAAAAGTACGGTGGACTCCCGCCATAGTTGCGGCGGACCTAGTCCGCCGGAAAAGTCCGGTCGTGTGTGGGCAGGCCCGCTCGTTCGGAGCTCGGGCGGACTTTCCGGGAGGTTTGTCCACCAGACTAAGTCCACAGGATAGTCTGATCGTATGTAAGCGGCATTAGGGTCAAAGTACAGCCATCTGAGTCTCCTTTACATCAGAGCCCCCCCCCAAATCAAAGTCCACCTTCACATCAAGTTCCCCATCCGAGCTCCACCTTACATTAGGGTCTTCATCAGAGTTAGCCCTCACATCAGAGTCCCCATCTAAGACCACCTTTTACATCAGTCCCCCCTTTAATCAGGATCCCCCTCAAAGTACCTCTCACAGCAGAGTCCCTTTTAGTACCCCCTCACATCAGAGGGTCAGATAAAATCTTGCAGAGGCAGATTTGGCCCATAGCCCGTAGTTTTGGGCACCCGGATTAATCCCTGCCTTCTTTACACAATCTCTGTGCTTGCTGATACACCACCATCGTATACCTGGAGGAAACACAAATTGATAATCAGCCAACCACATGACAGCAATGCATTAAGACATCTAGACGTGGTGAAGACGACTTGCTGAAGTTCAAGCCAAGAATCAGAATGGGGGAAGAAAGGGGATCTCGGTGACTTTGAACGTGGCGTGGTTTGTTGGTGGCAGACAGGCTGGTCTGAGTATTTCTGGGATTTTCACACACAACCATCTCTTGGGATCACAGAGAATGGTGGGAAAAAGAGAAAATTTCCAGTGAGCGGCAGTTGTGTGGAGGAAAATGCCTTGTTGAGGTCAGAGGAGGATGGGCCGACTGGCTCCAGATGATAGAAAGGCAACAGTAACTCCAATAACCTCTCGTTACACCCAAGGAATGCAGAATACCATCTCTAAACCCACAACGCATCCAACCTTGAAGCAAATTGGGCTACAGCAGCAGAAGACCACACTGGGTGCCACTCCTGTCAGCTTAGAACAGGAAATACGTAACCTCCGCTATGTTGAGGAGATGTGGCCTGTTTGTGGTTCAGGGAGAGGGCCCACCTTTCCTCCCCTGCCAGGCTGCAAGCTTAGATAAGGGTTTCTTGGGGGTGGGGGTGGGTTTCTGTGGGTCCCCCCCCCCCCCCAAACATCTTCACCAGACGAGCCTGAGGTCAGATATTAGGAGCATGGAGACAGAACGCAATTCTGCCAGCAGCTCTGTCCCCCCCCCCCCCCCATTGTTAGAATATACCGTCTACAAGGTACCCCGGCTGACAAATAAACAGCTATTTCTGCTGACTGGTGACGGTTTAAAGAGTTTAATTAAAAAACAGGAAGCGAAGTTTCCTCTCGGTGTGTCGGTGTTCAGCCATCGGAATCGCCGGCTGGTGACAGCTCTGCTAAATGACATCAGCCATGCATCGGGCCGGAGTCACCGCTGACATTATGACTAATGAGCAAAGGAAGGAGGACTCTACCAACCAGCTGATGAAAAGGGAAAAAATAAAGTTTCATAAAAGCAACTCCGACACATTTCCTTTTTTTTTTTTTAAAGCTGAACTCTGGAATAAAGGAAATCTCCTCTAAATCGATCGGTCGCGTGTCTTCTTCTGGAATCTCGGTGATCTTTGTGTATTTCCTCCAGATCTGTGCAATAATAATCCGGCGTGAGACTTCCTGTAATAAAGACCACCCACTGCTGATCTCTCTCCTTGTGCAGGGGGACTGGTCTTGTCTCCGCCCCCTCCTGTAGTTTGCTGCAGACATCCTGTAGTGGGTGGAGCACGCCTGCTGGGCCCCTCCCACAGCTCTGCTCTCTCTCCTTCTGAATGGGGGACTGG